>NC_067312.1:10139473-10399051 GCF_020740795.1 Apus apus | reverse complement strand
GCAGCAATCCTTGAGGATGCTTTGCCTGTCTGTTGAGTAGTGCCAACCATATCAACTGGTCTTCCTTGCCTCTTTAACCTTGTCTTGGTGCAGCCACATGAGGGTTTGCTTTCAGTTGCAGTGGAGAAGAGCCCTGTGCATATGAAAACTGGGGCTGAAGCCCTCATGGTATTCTTGGAGGGGTAAAATCCCTGTTGTGACTGTGACCACAATCAGTCACTTCTGGGCGATACAGGACTCAGTCTCATCTTGGCAGCTCTGAGAGTCTCCAGACCTCTGCAACCTGTAGGGTTTGCTGCCAGGGCTTTCTATGGGACCCATTGGAGGTATGGCTGTGTACATCCCCATCCTCCAGATGCTTTAGCCTCCAGGAGAGGCTTGTAAACTGCCTGGGTGGCTGTCCTGGGGCAGCTATTGCAGGGACTGCAGGGCTCTGGCAGGCAGATGCTGCTGGGAGCTCTCTCAGCTTCTGGCCCTGCAGCTCTTCCCTTGCTGTAAACAGCCGTCTCTCCTGCCCCCCAGCCCCAAAGGGAATTTCCAGCCCCTCACACAGCTCCCAGCCCATCCACACCACCCACGGCCACCTGCCCAACCAGGGAGCTCAGACACTCGCCGGCTGCGGCATCTCATGCAGCCCGCCAGCTCCAGACACTGTTTTACCCACGTTCATTGATTCACAGGATGGTTTGGGTTGGAAGGGAGCTTGAAGATCACCTCATTCCAGCCCTCCCGCATTGGCAGGGATGCCTTCCTCTAGACCAGGTTGCTCAAAGTTCCATCCAACCTGGGCTTGAACACTTCCAGGGAGTGGGCATCCACAGCTTCTCCAGGCAATCCGCTGGTGTCTCACCACCCTGACAGTAAATAATTTATTTCTAATATCTAATAAAAATCTACCCTCCTTCAGCATAAAACGTTAAACCTGTTCAAGTCCAGGTGGGTGCTTCTTCCTCTCTGCTTCCCTCTGGTAACTGATTTGATGGACAGGTCAAATGGCCAGTCTTGACTACCCAAGGTTTTGGTGCACTGGGTTAGTCCCTGTGTGTGTCTGGGAGGAGGTTGATGTACATGGTGTGAGTCTCTTTGGTGGTGCAGGAAGTCCCCTCTGCATTCCTCCTGTCTTTCTGGCTACCAAAACAACCCCTCAGGTCACTCCTCATATTTCCAAGTGGAGTCAGCTATTGCTGGGTTTTGACTGCTTCTTTGCTCTGCCCTGCTGCTATTAACTACTGTTAATGACTAGTTACATTTAGGTATGGAGTATATAACTTCTTCCTATCTCTTAATTATATCCGGACAGGATGAGACATGTCCAGTGTGGAGCTGGGCTCCCAGGCCCCCCACCTCCCCCAGGCCATTTCCATCCCTTCCAGCAGCTGTTTCCTCTCCATGCAGCTGCTGGGAAGGGCTCAGCTGGCTGTGATTCAGGTGCTCCCCTGGCACCAGTGCTGCCTCTGATGCCAAGTCCTGTTGCTCGTCGTCCATGGAGCTGGCAGACAGCACACTGGGTCTCTGCCTGCTGTCAGTGCCCAGCAGCTCCTAGCCTGAAGTGGGGCTTCATCTCCTTTCTCTTTGCTTTCTCTCACACCCGGAGAAGCTGTGGATGTCCCCTCCCTGGAAATGTTCAAGGCCAGGTTGGATGGGTCTTGGAGCAACCTGGTCTAGTGGAAGGTGTCCCTGCTCATAGCAGGGGGTTTGGACTGAATGATCTTTAAGGTCCCTTCCCAACTCAAACCATTCTGTAGTTGATGATTTTCCACTGGTGCCTGGGTGTTGGGTAGCTGTTTCCCTGGCTAGAGTGTCCAGCTGAACCACCACCAGGAGCTCTGGTATTTTCCAGTCTTGGCTTAAGCATACCCAGTTCTTAGTTTGCATGTTCCCCTGCTGTCTGCTGCAGACTCTCCAGAGCCATCTTGATGTTTTGCTTAATTTCCCTTTGGCTGTCTTTAATTCTTCTGTCTCCATTTCCCCTCTCCTGGTGAATTGTCATATGTGCCAGTGGCTGTTTGGTCTGGAGGCTGGACCTGGGCTCTCCAGCCCATGGAGCTGAGCTTGTGCCAGCAGTGCAGGGCAGAGTGGGCTGCTGGGCAGATGCTGGGCATAACAAGTCCAAAGTCCTGAGGTGGAGAAGGAGCAGTTTTCTTTATGATAACACTCAGCCAGCCTTTTTTGCCAGCAACTTCTGGAGTGTCTCTGAATTTGCATGCCAGGATGACACTTTTGCATGAATTGCAGGCAGTGTGCACATCCCTGTCCAGACAGAGCCCAGCAATCCCACCCGTCTCAAACCAAGCAGAGCTCCTGGCTCAGCTGGCACCCATGGCATGCCTGGCTTCATGGGCTGCTGCTTGCTTTGCCATGAGAGGACCTGTCCCTCCTTATGTCTCCACTTTCAGCAAAGGCTGGACTGGTCCCAGCAGTTTCCACTGATTTTTGCTCTGCCCTGTGAGGAACCTTGGGATTTCTGGATGGAAGACTGATGTGCTTCTCGGTGGCAAAGAGAGGGATGGGCCAGTGGTTGGTGGGAAGGCTGACAGGGGTTCCATTTTTGCAAACATCAGCTGACTCCTCTTCCCTGCAGTGTCTCTCATTCCCTGCCCTAGCACCTCTGCCAAAAGCAGGAGCTCCTTGTCCTGCCCCCCTCCCCTCGGCCACCCCATGGAGATGTCTCTCTGTGCCATGGAGGGACAGGCTCTGAATATATATTCAGCACTGAATATATTTCCTGGTGACATAGTGACAAACGTGCACACTCACAACAGCCCAAACAGTCCCATGTGTGGGGTGATGCCTGGTCCAGGCTGGGTGAGAGCTGAGCATCCCTGCCCCTGGGCTTTCCACAGGGAGGCAAAACACAGATCCTGCCTGGTGCCTTGATTTTGGGTCTGAGGGAGGGCTATGGGCAGCGCTGCACACTGCGCAGAGAATGCTGTAGGAATGGGGCACCTTCCCATGTCACAGGACTTGCTCAGGTTCCTCTCTGCCCATTGCTACCCTCCTGCAAATTTTCCAACAGGGAGCCTGTCCTGCCCCAAAGCAGCTGAGCAGATCTGCTGGCATGCTAGCAACCAAAGGGTTAACTCTTTGCACCCATACCCAGCTGGGGAACTACACCTGGAGTGTGTGTGTGTGTGTGTTTGGGTCAAACTTCTCCTGGCCGAAGACCCTCTCCAAGCCTGGCTGTCTCCAGTGCCTGTGCACTGTGTGGGGACTCCCAGGGAGCCGGCTTCCCTGCTCTTCCCAGCACCATGTGCTTTATCCAGCTTCTTCCCACCAGCCTCATCCGGACGCTGGGAGGGGAAACGGCAGCCAGCCGCTCGTGTGCCGCTGGCTTCCAGCAATTCTTCCCCACTTCCCCAGGACCCTTTCACTCTGTGGCATTCCTATACGGTGTGCCTGGCTGGCAGCCCACCCCCTTCCCAGCCACGGGGGTTTTCCACGCTGCGCTTTGCGAACTACCTCTGCACTGGGTCCTGGGATTCTGCAGGAAGGAATTTGCTGGTCAGCGGGTTGAGCGGAGCTGCGCGACCCTGTTCCTGTTAGCAGTGACTTCAGTTTGGAGCCAGCATCCAGAAAGATTTGGAAATTCCCAGTCCCCTTGGTTGCTCCCCCTTGATGCCTTCAGTCCACTTGAGGAGCCTCTGCTCCGAGCCCCAAGCCACCTGAGGAGAAGACTCCATGTCTGGTTAAGCAGGACAGATCTGGGGGCTTTAGCTGGGCTGAAGGGCAGCCCAGAGCTGGAAGAGCAGAGGGCTGAAGGGTGAGGAGGTGGGATGTCCTGGCATTATAGGGTAAGATGCCAGGAAACTGCAATGCTGGAAGCCAGGCCAGTAATTTGTAGGTGAACTCCAGGTGCTGGTGCTGAGGTGCACAGGGCAAACATTGGAAGCATTTGAGTTGGAGCCTTGAGTGAGTCCTGGCAATCTGCCACAGTGATTTCACTGCCTGGGAAAGGCTCACAAGCAAGGTGGTTTGGTGAACTTTGCTGTGATCCCACTGTTCTTGCACACTCTGTGTGCAGGGGCACTGTAGTCTCTGACTAGGACAGCCTCCTCTCTTCCTACAGTCTGGAGATCCCACCAAGGCAAGGATGCAGAGAGGGCTGCCCGAGCATGGGGGTAACTGGAGGCACCATTGTACAAAGTCCTGCTGAAAAGGCTGTGTACAGTGTCTGATACAGACCGTGGGGAAAGAAAAAGGTTCCCTATAGCTGGGACACCACAGAGGACCACCCTGCCTGGTTACATTCCCCTCCCAGTGTCTGTCTCCATCCTTCCCCTCTGAGCCCTGGGCTAAGACTGTTGCTTGCAGGAGCCCAGGCTGGTGAGAAACGGTTTTAAGTGGGTGTGTGCAAGAAATTTTGCCTGGCCAGAATGGCTGCTGGAGGCTGCTGGTGTTGGAAGCCCCCAAATCCCTGTCTCTACCTCCACCCCCAGCAGAACTTTTGTATCCCAAAATTCAATCTGCCTTGCAGCTTCCCTGTGCATAGGGATGATCAGCCCTCTCTCATGGGCAGAAGCTCCCTGGTTTCTCCTTGGGTTGGTGGGACAGGTGACGGAGCAAGACACTCTGGGAGGAAGGAGTGAACTGGGGACTCCGAGGGAAGGTAGGTGGGGAGAAGGGGCATGGCCCTCCATGCCAGTGTCCATGGGGTCCTGCTCATCAGACATGCAAGTGTGTCTGCTTTGCTCAGCCAGAGCAATGGCTAGGTACCCCTGCCCTTTGTTCTCTCCTGAGTCCCCTCCAATCCACCTTCCCTGTAAGGACTGGAGTGAGGGTCTGCTCAGCTGGCTGCTTTCTTCAGGGTGCAAATCACAGCAACCACAGAACTGCCAAGGACTGATGGCTGTGAAGGGAACGCGTGCCCTGAACCTCCTCAGCAGCTCAGACCGTGTTTGGGGCTGGCTGCTGGCCAGAGGATGCTGCCGTGGTGTCTTGGAAACACAGAGAGAGCCAGGGGCTTTCCAGGAGCCTGAGCCATAGCTGGAGCTGAGGCAGGGCAAGGAAGGGATCTAGGCTCTACACTGGGATACCAGATCTCTCCTGGCTGGACTAGTCCATACTGGGGACAACAGGACATGTCTCCCCTCCCTCTACATCCCTCACCCTCATACTAGACAGGCTCGGAGAGAGATTTGATGGCTACAGGATCAGTGTTCCCCCAGCTTCTCCAGCACATGGACCTGCAGTGGGACAATGTCCCAGACATGCTAAGGGTAGGGTTCATCCAGGTGCTCAGCTGGGCACTGCTGCCTGAGAAGGTTGTGCAGTTAAGGGCTGGAAAGCCAAGAAGATCCAGCATGGCTCTCCTTTTGCTGCCTTGTCCTGGTGCCACTGGTGCTTTGGGTTGGAGGGATGTGTGATGGTGCATAGGATTCCTCCAGGGACCAGTTCCCTGTGCTGCCAAACATCCTGGGGTCAAGTACCCACAGGTGAACCTCTGCTGCATCATGGACTGTGCCTGCCTTATGCCCTGGGGTCTGATGCCTAAGAGCACATCAACATTGGTGCTGCATGAATGTGTGGGGAGCTGGACCCGTGGATACCACCAGCATGGTACCTCCCTTTCTCTTCTGCACAAGGGATGAAGTAAGCTCCAGGAGCACAGCCCTGGATCCCTGTGCTGCCCCAGGCACCCAGCTTGTCCCTGAGGAAGGCAGCAAACCACTGCAGCTTGCCAGGTTTGTTGCCCAAGAGAGGGCTTTGGGGCAGTTGCTGGTGAGCTCCACCACTGTGACTCCATCACTGTCCCTTCTCTGCTGAAGGAGGTGAGAGCCTGGGCATCTTATCACTGCTCTGCTTTCATAGAATCACAGAATCACAGAATCTTAGGGGTTGGAAGGGACCTCAAAAGATCACCCAGTTCAACCCCCCTGCTAGAGCAGGATCACCCAGAGCACATCACACAGGAACACGTCCAGGCAGGTTTTGAATGTCTCCAGAGAAGGAGACTCCACAACCTCTGGGCAGCCTGTTCCAGGGCTCTGTCACTCTCACAGTAAAGTAGTTTTTCCTCATGTTTACGTGGAACCTCCTATGCTTCAGTTTGCATCCATTGTCCCTTGTCCTATCACTGGACATCACTGAGAAGAGCCTGGCTCCATCCTCCTGACACTTACCCTTAATGTGTTTATAAATGTTGACAAGGTTACCCCTCAGTCTCCTCTTCTCCAAGCTAAAGAGACCCAGCTCCCTCAGCCTTTCCTCAGAAGGGAGATGTTCCACTCCTATAGCAGCTGGGATTTTGGTCTCTCCTGGGTTACTCCTTGCTCTTGATAATGGTTTATGAGAGTCCTTAGCAGGAACTGGTGTGGACAATGGGACCAGGAAAGAACTCTGCGCCACTGGCATCAGGGTGACACTCCTGAGGCTCTGCATCCCATCAGGGCTCCCTGACACAGCTGACATGGCAGCAGGATCAGGTCTGGATGAGGGACTGGAGGGCAGGATGGATGATGAGGGACTGTGTGTTGGGATAGTGAAGCTGGGGATGAGATGGCAAAGAGCAGTTCTTGCTGGTGGGGGCTGCCTGGAGGGGCTAGAGAGGTGCTGGGGCCCCTTTTTTTCCCAGAGGCACCTTGGGGCAGGGCAAGAAGCAGCAGCACTGGATGCTCAAGGGAAATTCCAGCTAAATAGTGGGGAAAATGTTTTCAATATGAGAAGATTTCAAGCAATGGAGCAGGTTGCCCAAAGCAGTTGTGAAACCTCCAGCCTTGGTCACTTCCAGACCATGTCCTGGTGATCACATGAAACTGTGTAGGTGTCTGGTTGTCTCCTCCTCAGAGCAGGACTGGTGTTACACCAGGTTGCTCAGGGCTTGGTCCAGCCATGTGGCCATGTCTTTGCATGGCCTTTACCATCACAGGGATGTCTTGTGGGCTCCTGATCATCTCCCCCAGGTCCACTGCTGCACAGTCCCCATCTTGCCAGCTGTGCCCAGCCTTGCTTCATGAGGTCATGGTATCTTGTCCATGGTGCTGCACACATTGTCTGTCTTAGACCTCAGGAGGTTCCCATCAGCTTGTTCCTCCAGCTGATTGATGTCCTTGATCACCATCAGCTTCCTACAATGTGATGTTACCACCAGCACGGGGTGGGCTGTGCTATCTCCCCCACCCCTGTTTGCAGTCAGTCCCTCGCATCCCAGCCCTACAGATGTGTTCAGCTGCTTGGGGAGATCCCTGAGACAGCTGGATAGGGATGGGGGCTCAATGGGAGAGGATGTGGGGTCATCTGAGCCCCTTCTCACCTCTGTGGGGTGGGGTGGGAGAAAAGCTCAGCAGAAGAGCATGAGGTGGGGAAGCAAAACGAATCAACTAATTGGTTTCCCTGGTGGTTTGGACACCTGCCAGGGTCCCTGTCCGGACAACAGAGAGGCAAACAGCAACACCCGACCTGCTGAGAGCAGGTAGAGGCAGGTTGCAGGACAAGGAAGGAAACAGGAGCCCACAAACTCATCTAGCTGTGATGGGGCTGTGTCTCCGGTGTGCCCCCGCCCTGGCACGCTGTGCTGTGATGGGCAGCTGGGAACAAGACAGGGCGAGTCCATAGAATTTAAAAAAAAAAAAAAAGAAAAGAAAAAAAAAAAAGGGAAAAAAAAAAAAAAAAAAGAGGGGCTCACAGCTTACAGGAATCCCCCCACCCTCCTGTTTCTCCATCACCAAGCCCTCGGCTGGCTAGTGGGCTGCCTGCCAGGCTGTCTGAAAATGAAAGCAAAGCTTGGGGAGATAAATAGCAGCAGCCTCGGCAGAAGGCAGAAGTGCGGGTCCTGCTCCTCAGCCTTGCCCGGCTCTGCACCAGCGATGGCTCCACGCCTCCTCCTCTCCCTGCTCCTGCTGGCTGCTGCCCCCCTCATTGCCTGGGCTCAAGGTGAGGGGAGTTAAGCCCTCCTGGGCGGGGTGGGGCAGGGTGGGGTGGGTGCTCGGCGGGGTCTGCACAGGGGGCTGGGTGTGTGGTCACAGCGCACCGGGGTTACCTGGGGTGCATTTGGGTGCGCGTGTGCCTGGTGTGCTTCCTGGGGTTGGGAATGTGTGTGTGTGCGCGCAGGGGGTTGCTGGAGCAGCAGAACTCCCAAGTGGAACAGCACAGGCAGGACAATGAGGTCCAGTCCCTTTTTAAGGGGCCTGTCTCTGCCTCAGTTTCCCCGCTGCTAGCAGTGAAATACTGGTGTCACATAACCCCAGGGCAGGGTCCAACCTGCAAGTGGGTCCTGGAGCTGAGAGCTCCCAGCCGCATGTGCTGCCCCAGCATCTCTTCCAGCAATGACACCAAGAAAGCCCTGTGCCATAAGCCAGCCGTGCTGTGCTCTCCCATGGCTGGGAAGGTGCCCTGGCTTGGTGGGGGCCTGAAATGCCATGTCCCCTCCTTGCTCCCAGGCATTGGCAGCTCACCCTCAGACTGCTGCCTGAAGTACAGCAAGAGACGCATCCCTGACGGTGTGGTGAAGTCCTACAGCCTCCAGGGATCTGAGTCAGGATGCATGAATCCTGCTGTCGTGTGAGTATCTCTCTGTGGTGGGGACTGTCTGGATCAGTTTGTCGCTGGCCAGGTCTTTTCTCCTCCTGTCCTCCCCCCTACAACCTCCCCCAGCAAACCTTTCTGCCTGCACCCCCAGGATTATCACCAAGAAGGACAAGAAGATCTGTTTCCCTCCCAAGAGATCAGACATCCAGGCTATCATGCAGAAACTTGACAACAGGGGGCAGGACAAGAAAGACAAGAAGAAGGAACCGTTACAGCTTCCTAGGAGCAGATCCAAGAGGCAGAAGCGGCAGCAGGTCTTCTAAGTCAGGCCTGAAGAGGTAGGTGGGGACTGGAGAGGGCAACAGCATGATAGGGTAAGGATGTTGACCCCCATCCTGGATCCTTCCCCATAGAAGAGTGGGCATCCAGCTCTTGTAACTGAGTTTGGGAGGACACAGCTCCCTCCTCTTGGTCTGTGCTTGCCTTAAAATCAGATGTCTGCTGAGGCAAGGCAATGCCTGGGGACAGACAAGGCATGTCATGCTAGACAGTCATGCTAGGCAACAGCCCCCCTGGCTGGGGTGGGCACTCTGGTTGAGACCCTCTCCGCTCACCAGCTGTCCTTGCCTTCCTCCCCAGCAGGATGGATGCCTTCCCCACAGATGATCGACCCACCACCCGGCAATGGATTTCCAGAGCTCAGACACTGGCCTGGGGCTGTGCCTGCTGCAGAGACCCCCCAGCCGGGACCCCGTGCACCGGCTGGGTGCTCTCAGCAGCGGGGGCACCCAGGTCCTCACTCAACCTGGGACAGGCCAGTGGGGACCTGGACCCAGATGGGAGCCCAACCATGGCCCCAAGGGGCAGGTGGGCAGCCTTCCCACCAGAGGGGATTTCTGTCACCTGACAGGATGGCAGCTTTTCCTATGACTCCTTTTTGGGGATTTTTTACATGTGTATTTATATTTAAAGACTCTGCTTTCCTTCACTCTTCCCAGAAGGCTCTACTGCTGGCTCCTTCTGCACTGCCTAGTACATATCATGCTGCAGGCTGGCTTTTCTAGAGGATTGACCTTATTTTTATACAAAATAAACAATGGCTGCATTTTATTTCCCTCTCACTTGTTTGCTCCTTTTCAGCTTGCAGGGCTGCGGGGTGCCAGGCAGGTCCCACGTCCCCATGGTCCTGCCTGGGCTGCTTGCTGGGTTCTTCCTTGCAGGGCAATGAATAGTGATTGAAGTGTAGAGTCTGGGGACAGGGGATGACTGTGTGGCTATACTGGGCTTTTCTAGGTTTTCCTTTCAGCTTTTAAAACATGCTGTTGCACCTTGGAGGAAGGTAGTCAGGATTTGTCCTTTTTGGTTTTTAAAATTATTTTTCAGGTACAAATTGCAATGAAATAAGAACAATTGTTGATTTCAGTGAAATTTCACTCTTTATCCCTCCTTCATTTTGCATTTGTCAGAGATTCAGCTGTTAAGTCAAATGCTCAGTTTTCTGGGAAAAAAAGCAACCAACCAACCCACCCCGAAAACAAGAAACTCTCATTTACTCTCTTTCTAAGCCTGAAAAGCTCACGCGGTGAAAAGTGCAGGTGAGGCTGTGCAGGTGCAAATCCATTGCAGACACACTGCAGCCATTTGAGAGCAGCTTGGTCCTAAACATTTAGTAAAATGAGAGGCCACAAACCCAAGGGCCCCAGAAGGTGAGATGGCAATTAGAGCAGGTACAGACCTGCAGGACAGAGTTGGTGAGGAAAAGCCACCCCCCTGTGCTTGCAAACATCCTCCAGCCTGCTGAGAAGGAGCAGCTTGGAGGGCTTTACCACAGCTGCAGTGATACCTGCTTGCAGAGACTTCAGACGTGGACTTTGGTCAGCAAAGGTCTATTAAGTCATATAATTGCAATAGTAGGACTTGCAAGGCTTAACAGTATCGGCAAAGGCTGCTTGCTGGCTGGAGGGAAGCTTGTAGCTGAATGTTGCTATCAAGCACATTTTATCTGGCTTGGTTGCTTTATTAGGCAGATGTTTAGGTCTATTATTTTGAGGCTGTGTAAAGAAACTGTGAATTCCAAGACACCAGTCCTGAGAAAGGAGCTGGGAGCTGAGCTGGCTCTTTGCTGCCCACTCCTCCATGTGGAGGATGCAGCTGTCTGCCAGGCCAGCTTTTGGACAGGATGGAAGGCAATAAAATACATTCTTTACAACCAAACACACTCATTCTGGCTGTTGTGATGGGCTTTGGTGAGGTGGGGAGGGCTGCATAGGGGGCTGCTCTCCTGGCTTTTGCAGTCCCCTTAGGCACTACCTCCCTGAGGTGCAGGAGCTGGGGGCTGCTCACACCAAGGAGATGGGGACACACAAGTCCCCTCTCTTGAAGCTGTGTTGCCCAGCAAGATGAAGCCATCCTGTTCACTCAGCAATCCCCACTGAGAGGTCCCAATATGCCAGCAAACATGGGGACATGGGATGTTTTTGTACAGTGTCTTATGCCCACGGCTGAGCCTTTCCCACTAACTCTGACCATACCCAGACAAGCACTGCTTGCTCAAAGCAGGGGGTCTGTGCTCCTGGCTGCTTTGGGGAAACAGCATTAAACCAAAATATTAATGAGGCTGTGCTCTGACCTGAGCTGTGCTGGGAGCCTGGGAACTGACACCCACACACTGGGAATCAGCTGAGCCAGTCCTGGGTTTGCTGGGGATGTATGGCATCTGACTCTGCAAGGCTGGCCCTGTCCACTGCAGGACTCCTTCTGCTGGTTGGAGTGTCAGGGAATTGTGAAACGATTGAAAAACCCCCTAGAAATGAGTCCCAGCTAAGTACATCTACAAGCACAAACACCAAAATCACAAGCAGGTGGCAGGGGCTGGCTGGCACACGAAAGAGATCCTGGTGTCTCTGTGGCTGCAGAGGTAAACACCGCACAGGTGTCTTTTTTTGTTTTGTTTTTAGAGGGATAATAAGATAAAACAGGTTAAAAAGATGTGCCCATGGGGGTGTTCTAATTTACCCCAAAAATTAGCCTAAAAGCAAGGCTTGTGGATGAGTGTCTGAGTTTGTCCTGTGCTCAGGCACCTGCTCTGGAAGGCACATGCGAGCACAGACATGGATAGTCAAACACAGCCCCTTGTGTGTCTGTCCCTGCATGTGCCCTGGTGCTTGCACACCACTTCCACCTCTACTGCAGGGCCCTGCTTTTAAGAAAATAAGGTGCCAGGGTTAGTGGGAGCCTCTTGCTGCCTGGTCAGGTGGCCACACTGCTGCCGAGGTGAGATCATACCAGGGAAACAGCCCCCAGGACATGCCCTGCAAGAGGCTGAAGGGAGAGGCAGTGGGCTGGGATCTGGAGCACATAGCAGGGACCAAAACCTGCCCCAGAGAAGCACTGAATCCACAGATCCTGGCTGAGACAAGCAATGTAAAGGAGATACTCTATGAGGATGCCTCAGTGAAGCAGCAGAGGAGAATTAACGCAGTGGCCCCCCATGGTGGGGCAAGGCAGCAGCTTTTTGTGTGCATTTGCACGTGGCATCATCAATGCAGGGTGTGCTGGGCAGTAGGTGTGCAAGGGAGGTAAATGCCCCTCCTAGACATGCTGCAGGAAAGGCAAGAAAGCTGCAACTGTGTCAAGCTGAGCAAAAAAGGTAGGAGAGCTTGGCCACCCTGGAGCAGAAAGGCTTCAGTGGTAGCAGAAAGTAGCTAAGCAAGACAGAGACGACTTGAACCCCAGCCAAATGATCAGCTGAAGTCATTAGCTGGCAAAGACAGCGACCTGAGCTTGCTCCAGCAGTAGAGTGTGCTGGACTGCCACACTGGGCTGAGCTCCAGAGAGGATACAACACACCCTGGGTCTGGCCAGCTCAGCAGCCCCATGGGTGCCCAGGGCTGTTTCTGGGGCCATGTGCGTGCTAGAGGGGCTGTGGTTCCCAGCTGAAGCTGCAAGGTGTGTTTTGGTGCTCTCTCCACCTACGTGGCCCTCCCGGGGTCTGCCATGGCCTTCAGAGCAGAGAGGAGGTGGAGAAGTGGGTGATGGGCAATAGGGGCTCCCACCCTTTCTGCCCCAAGGTATTTCCTAGTCTTGGCCACCTCTTGACACCCATGCTGTCCCCAGCCCAGAGCTTCCTCTCACTCCTTTCTTCTGCTTAATGGAACTCCCAATTGGAGGATGGAGATTCCTCATCCTCCATCTTGCTGGCTGGAGCTCCTCAGCTCTGGAGAGTCCCTGTGCTTCTGGTCATCATTCCACTTCCCCAGACCCCCAGGTTCCTCCAATTCCCTCCCATCCCTTTGAGGACTGCAGAATTGCTCCTGGGCTTCAGCTCTCCAAGGCATCGTGGAAGAACATCTGCTCCCTTCTGAGGATGTCCTGTGGTGGGGTCAACATGACCCATGTCCCAGAGCTGTACTAGACCAAGAACCCCACAGCCTCCTCTCCCTGGTGTCAGCCTAACAGCCAACCTATGCTTTATGCATAGGTCTCTGAGCTGTTACCCAGCCCCTTCTCCCCTGGAACCACTGGAGAGGGTGCAGAGAAAGGGACTGCCTGTGTGATGGCAGGGAGCCAGGGCTGGGTCCATCCCAGCTGGCTGCTGCCCTCTCAGTGTCATCACAACATGTCCGAGGATGTTTGCAGAAGAACCCAGCTGGGAGACTGCCCAGCCCAAAAGTGATGCTGAGGGGCATGTGCATTCCAGGGGCCTTGGGAGTGGCTGCTCACTTTGTGGCATCAAGAAGGACCCATATGATGGTTTTGGCCCTGCTGCCCATCAATGGCACCGAAGGAAACAAATGTTAGGACCAGCTGGGCTCTGACAGAGCAGGAATCGGCACTTTCTGCATCCCTCTTAGCCAGACGTTCAGGAACATCTTTGCATCCTCTGGGCAAAGTCATGGCTTGCTTTTTTATGTTCCACAATCCCATTTAAATCAGATTGACCAGATTCCCTTGGCTACAGGAGCTCTAGTGGGGCCCTGAGGTCCATGGGCTGGTGGTGGTCAGAGTCCCTGTGCCACACTGGGCCTGGGGCTGTGATGGAAGCAGTGTGGGAGGGTCCCTCAGGCTGGGAGCTGCAAGGGAAATTGAATCAGCTGCAATGTCTGTCCAGTATTTCCCAATGGGGTGAATGCAGCCAGGCCAGATTCTGCCCCAGGGACTGCCTGTGCCTGGAATATGCTGAAATTCCCTCTTTGCACTTTCCAGCTCCATAGCTTGGAGGTGGAAAGCAGAGCATTGCAATGCACACCAGAGCGTTTGACAGAGCCCATGGGACCCGTGGGGAACAGCTGACCTGGGGAGCTTCCATAGCTGGCAGGTCTCTGGGATGGTGACAGTGTGGCTGGTGCTCCCTGAGCAAGGATGAAGGTGATGCCCACACAGCCCATTTACATTTTGATGGGCTGGATTTCCTATGAGGATCCCCCCCAGCACATGCAGAGTTTCCACTTTAATTAACAACTGCATTTTCAAAGCTTCTGCAGGGATGAGTGTTCAGGGATGCTCCATGCTGCCTGTGGCATCCTAGGGGCTGGAGCTCCAGTGCTCTCAAATTGCTCTGGATTCAGCTTAAATGGGTCAGCACACATGATGCTCTCGCTTCTTCCCAAATTACAGCAGGTCCCCTGAGCATTCCCTGCCTGGGTGCATCTCTGAAGAGCCTGGGCCCCAAAACATCCTGTCTTCCCCATCTGTCCTGTCACTTCTGGTCCCCCAGGCTCTGCCCCACAAGGGGAATGAGGTGACCTCCCTGCATGCCACTGGCATGCACTTCAGAGATGAGCACTCTCTTCTTAGAAATCTCACTGACTCCAGTGAAAGGGGGGGAAACCCATCACATTCCCCTTTCACAATGCAAGCGGAAAGCCCCTTTCCTCACGCTCCAGTGCCCCTCCTGGGAAGCAGCAGTGACTGGAGCAGCCATACTTTCACCTACTTGGCACTCAGCTGCTGAGAGGAGGCAGATCCTCTCTTTCCTGCCCATATGTCAGCAGGGACTGCAGGCAGCAGCAGGGCAGGGGTTCCCCTGCAGCTGGAGGCTATGAAAGGGTTTATCTCCAAAAAGATGCATTCCCAACACTGGGCATGCTGCTTTCAGTGCACAGCCAGGTGGGAGCCTGCAGTGATTGGGAGCCCTGTATGCCAGGAAAGTGACAGGGGACCACCCTGCTTGTCATGGGGACCAGGACCCTTGCAGTTCCTGGAGGAGGGTCCCACAAGATGGGATCCTCAGTATCCTTTCCCAGTCCTTGGGCTTGTCCTAGTAGCTGCCAGACCCACAGAAGGTGCAAAGAAGTGAGGGTTTGCCATCAGGCAGCATCCCCAGCATCCCTCATTAGTGGATCCATCAGGGCTCTGCTTTTGTGGCCCATGCTTCACAGAGGGCTTTGCACTGTCAGCCCAGCCCCTGGGGAGGAGCTGGCTCTGGGTTAGGTGTGGGTGCTCCTAGTGGTCTGTCCACCAGTAGCCAGGAGCTGACATCCTCCCTGGTGTGGCATCTCTTTGGCAGCACCCCGGGCTAATCAAGTGGAGAGCAGATCCCAGAGCCAGCCTGCATCCCCAGACCCGCAGGGAGGCTGGGATTGAGGATTGACACTAATCCTCTGACACTCAAATTCCCCTTCTGCCAGCCAAGACTTCTCTTCAATAGCTTGTGAGTGCTAGAAGAAGGCAGGTGTTGACTGAAGTTAAGCTGGCACATCCTGTTTGTGCCACTTATCCTGCCCACTCCCCCCTGCCTAATCCTTTCAGCACAGCTCCCACTTCCTGGGGCACAGGACCAGCAGGAGGTGATGCCCTCTTGATGGAGGACATGATGCCACACACAAGGCTGGTGCCACTGTCATTGCAGGGATGGAGCACCTTGGCTGGTGGCTGCTTACTGTGGAGCAGGGAAGCAGCATCTCTTACTATCTCCTACTGCTGAGAGGAGCAGAAGGACCTACTGAGGTTCTCAGGTCCCCATGTAGGTATTTGTCTCTATCAGAGCGCTGTGCAGCACTCTGTGACAAAGAGAGGGTAGAGGGAAGGAGGTCCTGCTCCAGGACTTGTTCACCCTTGTGGAGAAATATTTTTCCTTCTATCAATGGGAACTTCCCTGAGTGCAACTGGTGCTATTGCTTCTCATCCTTTCCCTGGACCCCTCCAAGAAGAGCCTGGCTCTGGTGTCTCTCCAAACCCCTAGGAGGCAGTTGCTAGCAGCAGTGAGATCCCCTTCACCACCCGCTTCACAGTCCCCCTGCTCTCAGCATTCCACATGGCACCTACCAGGGCTGAAGCAGGCTGCTCAAGGGACATCATTGCAGGTGGCACTATCATGGTGGTGAGTCACCATCCCCAGGAGAAGCAGCCCCTGTCCCTGTGCTCCTGGAAGGGAAGTTCTGCAGCAGGAGTGTTGGTCTCAGCTCCCTGCAGTGCCCGTGCAGCTGGCAAGCTGCTGGCACCCCGTGCCGTGCACACATGGCCTCCATGGGGCATGTCTGCTCTTGTGCAGACAACTCCTGTTTCCAGAAAGCTCTGTAGCTGTCTTTGGCCATAAGCCCATTTGATGGGACTCCTGGAAACCAGGATCTCTTTTGGCATGTGAGCTTGCAGTCCTGAGTGCAGCTTCCTGGCTGGGCTCTCCTCTATCCTCCAGCTTCGGATGTGCCCCCATGCAGGCACCAGGGAGGGCAGGAGGAGCCAGCCAGGCTCCTGCAACCATATGGTGGGGCTCAGGGGGATCACCCATCACCCCACTACTGAATCCTACCCCAAAACATGAGGCTGAGGCAAGTTCTCCCCCAAGTGTCAATGGAACAAGCCTATGTAATACCCAATGGGAATGTCTCAGAGAAGGGTCTGGGAAATTTAGGGTGTTCTTGCCCAGGACCCAAGGGCACTTGCACAGGGACCCTGGAGCTGCGTTAGCCTTGACCAGCAGTTCCTGTGGCCTGAGTGTGGCAATGAAGAGGGCAGGAGGGTGTTTGGCACTGGGACTGCAGAGCAGCTGGTTGCAGGGACAGGAGCCAGTATGTTCGGGAACTGCTCAAATACTAAAATCCACCCTGTGGCAAGACTTTTTGAAACTTCCCGCCCCTCTTCAAAAGAAAGTGAAAACCACGGGGTGGAAGGATAAATAGGCAGCAGGAAGCATCAGCAGCAGAGAGCAGGGAAGCTGTGCAGAGCTCACCTCTCCTGTCTGGAACACCGTCGCCTCCAGCCCATCCTCTGCCAGACTGAGCAGCAAAATGCAGCAGCTTCATCTTCTCTGCCTCATTCTGCTGGTGCTGGGATGTGTCCTGGATGGTAAGAGGGAACCTCTCAGGCTGCACTTGTGAAAAGGGGGTGGGGAGGGAGGGGAGTGGAAGATACAGTTTCTTGCTACCTTTTGCATTTCCAGCAGACTTTTAGAGGCACCCATCGCTGTGGCTTTGTTGCAGCCCTGCAGAGTCACCTGCTTGTAACCCAACCTCTCCTGCCCAAAGTCCACTCAGGAGCCTGCAGGGTGCTGGGGCTGGAAAGCTGTGCTTGGGAAGGGCCACGGAGCAATCCTGCCTCCCAGTGCCCTGGCCCAGCTTGTGCACAATGGGCTGGGATCACCCTGGTCCCGTCCTCCCCAGCACACCCAGGAGCATCCCTGGCACCCTTCTGGGTGAGGCAGCTTGGGGGCAACTAGCAGGGCTAGGGGTGTGAAGAAAGGAGGCTGTTAGGGCAGAGGCCACCTGTGAGGAGCTGCTGGTGTCGAGCGCAGGCTTTGCAGAGGTTGCAGCTGCCTGGGTGAGGGTGACACCAGGCCCTCTGCACTGCTGCAGGGGAGGACAGACGACTCATGCTCTGCAGCTTACAGGCATCCCTGGGCACTGACAGCCTTGGTGGGCATGAACAGCAACTACAACAGTTGCTTGGAGGGTTGGCAGAGCTCCACTACCCTGCAGTGAAGTGCAGGCAGCTGTGCCCCTCACCTGCCACAGCACTGGTTGGTGCAGGGCAGGCTGGTGACGGGGCAGCTGCAAATCCAGCGGATGCTTCAGCAAACGCAGCTGAAGCCGCTCCTAGGAACGGGCACCTTCAACATCGCAGCATCCTAAAGCGGGGTAAAGACCCTTATTCTGGTCCCAGGGGCTCAGGCGTGCAGAAGGGCTGCCCCTCAGCCAGTCTGCTGCTCCTGACCTCCTCTGCTTTCTGTCAGGGGGAGCTGGAGGGCTGGCGGTGCTGGGGCACGGGGGGGCGATAAAGCTTCTGGAGCGGGGGGCGGGGGGCGAGGCCGTGGCTGGCGGGCACGGTCCTGCCCCGCAGCCCCCGCGCCCTCCAGGCTCACCCTGGGTGAGGGCACAGCCCTGGGACCTGGGAGAGCAACCTGAGCCCGCACGGTGTCTTCCTCCTCCAGTGCACGGTGGGAACAACGTCCTCGACTGTTGCCTGCGGACGAGGGAGACGCCCATCCCGCGGAGGATAGTGCAGGATTACCGGGTCCAGCTGGTGGAGGATGGCTGCAACACCCCAGCTGCGGTGTAAGAGCCCCAGGGTGGTGATGGCTGGGGGACAAGAGCTCCGGGAGAGTGATGGCCGAGGGATGAGCCCTGCAGGGAGGCAGGGAGGGAGGCAGAGCAGGGGGGAGGAGGGACGTTGAGCTGTTTTTGGAGGTGATGGAATAAGGAGGGGTGTGTGGAGGAGACCCTGGAGATCAGCAGCTCAGTCAGAGCAGTACAGACCTGTAAAGAAGGGAAAAGTCAGGACAAAAGTCAGGGAAGAAAATCATCCCAAGGCAGAGACAGAGGACGGCACTGAGGGAGGCAGTGGGTGAGAGCTTGGGCTGTGCTTGATCATCCCTGGGGTGTCCTGCTCACCTCATCTCATGGGTTTTTTTCCTCATGGGCCTGGCAGGTTCATCACCACAAAGGGCAAGCGCCTCTGTGCCCCCCTCCAAGCCCCGTGGGTCATTCGCCTCATAGAGAAGCTGGACACCAGCTCTGCCCGGAAGGTAAGAGCCATCCCTGTGCTCAGCCAGGAGCTGGGGCAGTCTCCAGGGGGTGGGAGGGATAGATGCCCCCAGACAGGCTTTTCCCAGTCTTACTGGGCTTCTGGGTTGATCTGGGACATACCCTAATGAGGCATGGATACTTCATCTTGGTTTTCATCCCTCCTCCCTCTGACTGGGTGGGATCAGTCTGGTTCCTCTGCAATCCCCCTTCCACCCCAAATAAATGCAGACCTTGGACTGCTTGGTGCAGTCACCATCTTCTGCACCCAGTGCCAATTTGTTGTGAGCCCAACAAGTCGCACAGCAAATCCCTCCTTCTGCCATGTGAGCTTGGAACTTGTGCATCTTCATGGAAGGGTTTGCAATGAATTTGGTAGTTGGTTCACCTTCATGGCCCGGCCAAGGGAAGTCACGTCTTGGTGACCACCCCAACCATGGGGATGGGGCCCTGGGGGAGGTTCCTGTCCTGAGGATCACACTCATCACAGCTGGGTTTTTCTCTACTCCAGGCCAAGCCCCAGGGCAAGTAGGCTCTGAAGAAGCCTGCAGCCAGCCCCAGCACCTGAAGCGGGGCCAACTCTTAGCTGTGAATCCAAAGCTTTTGGAGCCCGCCTTCTTCCAACTCCAGATGCAGGGCCAACCCTCCTCAGGACTCATGCGAGTGCGCTGGGCTGGGCGGAACCCTGCCTGCTCTCTCTTCTTCCCTCTGTATCCAGTGTGATCCAGCAACCTGACTCAGGCTGAGCCAGGAGTTGCTGGAACAGAGACTCTGCTGCCTTCACAGCCTAGAAGCTGGTTCATGGGTTGTTCTGTGAAACAAGTTTGGAGGGTCCCAGCCTTGCCTTCAGCACAGCAGCTGTGACCTCCAGCACTTGTCTGATCCCTTTGGTTCCCATCATCAAGCCCAAGCCTGAACCCTTCTTCATTTCTGGGAAGGGCTGGCAGGAGGGAACAGTGTGGGGATGGAGTGGGGGGGAATGGAGGTGTTCCTCACTGGCCAGGCACTGTGCTGCTCCACTGTGTGCTCAACTAGATGCCCTTGGGCAGAGCATGGTCGATGTGATTCCTCTCTCACGCCTCGACTTCCCTACACGATTTTCCCTTCCATCCTTCCTTGCACAGGTGGAAAGAGAACCAGTAACGTGGTGGTGGCAGTGCAGGCAGCTGTGTTGCCCTTGACCCCTGTTCTCCTCAGGGACATTTGCCCCTCTTCTTGGTTTCCCAGCCTGCCTAAGCGGGGATGCACCAGCAATATTCTTGCTGCTTTCAGGTATTTGTTGCTAGATCTGCTGGATGCAACAATTTATGGGTGCAAGCTGTGTCTTTTCTCCCTTTTTTATCTTGCTGTGATTTTGTTAAATAAAAAGAAAAGCCAGGGGGTGGTTGACCTGCCTCGTGTTGGAGCCCCAGGGTGGAGTGTGCAGCCAGTGCTGATGTGGCAAGGGGGCTGCACTGGGGTGCAAGGTGAGGGGAAAGGGACTTAGGGGTGAAGGACATGTTCTGCAGCAGCTGCAAGACTCTCCTGGGAGTCTCTCAGCACCTTGGTGGGGTGGGCCTGGCTGTTGGAGCAGGACCCCAGGGGTTTGTATTGCAGACACAGAGTGGAAGGGAGCATGCCAGTATCGCACCATCCAGGCCAAACCACTTGAGTTCTGCTGGCATAGCTGCTGGGACACAGGTTGCCAGCTCTCAGGCCCCACAAGTGCCTGGGACAGGGATGAGAAGCTGCAGGAACAGGACCTTTGTCCTTGTGGCAAAGGGAAACTGAGGAACAGTGTGGCAGATCAGGTCTGCCAGTTGCCCTGGCAGTTTGGTGCTTGCTTGCAGGTGAGGAGAAAGAGCTTTTGGAGAAATGAAGGCAGGTGAAGACACCTGTTCTTGGGCACATCCATGGACAAAGCATGGACTATAGCCTACCAGCTCCTGCTCCTCATCACCAATGAGCTAGGAGTCCCTGGTCATTTTCCTCCCAAACCTTGGATCTCCTGGCTACGTGCACTGGGGCTATGGTCTTGCTGCCCCAAAGTCCCCTCGGGAAATACCCTTTGCCCAGGTCATGAGATGTTTGGCCAAAGCTGCTCCATCAGTTGAATCATGGGTTGAATGTGCACAAGTAGGATTTGCATGGCCAGGTACCATGTCCTCCACCCAAAACCATGGCATCAAACATGACTGAATATGAACATGAGCCAGCAGTGTGCCCAGGTGGCCAAGAAGGCCAACACCATCCTGGCCTGCATCAGGAATAGCATGACCAGCAGGACCAGGGAGGTGATCCTGCTCCTCTACTCAGCCTTGGTGAGGCTGCACCTCGAGCAGTGTGTGCAGGTTTGGGCACCACAGTATAAGAAGGACATTGAGGTGCTGGAGAAGGTGCAGAGAAGGGCAAGTAGCCTGATCAGGGGTCTGGAGAACAGGTCTTATGAGGAGAGGCTGAGGGAGCTGGGGCTGCTCAGCCTGGAGAAGAGGAGGCTGAGGGGAGACCTCATTGCTCTCTACAACTACATGAGAGGAGGTTGTGGTGAGTTGAGTGTTGGCCTCTTCTCCCTGGTGACCAACGATAGGACAAGAGAAAATGTTGTCAAGTTGCTCCAGGGGAGGTTCAGATTTGATCTTAGGAAAAATTTCTTCCCAGAAAGAGTTGTGAGGCATTGGAACAGGCTGCCCAGGGAGGTGGTGGCACCATCCCTAGAGGCCTTCAAAACACAGGTGGACATGGTGTTCCAGGAGATGGTTTGGTGGTTAGGGGTTGTAGGGCAGACAGTTGGACTTGATGATCATGCGAGTCTTTTCCAGCCTTGATTCTATGATTCTGTCACTGTACACATCATTAAATTGTTTGCATTGGCCTGGCCTGATTTTGGTGCCAGCCAGCAAACCTGGGCCCAAGCTGAGAATGAGATGGCCCAGGGACTCTTCCCAAAGACAAGGGGGACACGGCCACCAGCCCCTCCGGGCGTTGGCATCCACAGTGGTGCAGCAGCTGGGCTGTCCAAGCCAGGGGATGCCCAGGCACCTGATAGGTTTTGCTGAGACCTGCTGAATGCAAGTTTAGCCCTGGCATTTCTCCTCTCCTGGTCTGCTGGCTCCCTTGTTGGAGGCCAGGGTTTCTTTTTCAGGTGTTCCCCCCTCTGAGGCCCTCCTCCCTGGTGTCTGTGCACAAGCTCTTGGCGTGACTTTCCCAAAGCACCAGCTCTGTCCCAGCTCATTAACTATACTGACAGCCCCAGCAATTCAATCCTGAAGAGGAGGAGGAAGAGGAGGAAGGCTGGAATGGGAAGAGAGGCCAAGACAAACAGCTTGAGTGTCAGAAGATGATAACTGGTGCTTGCTTGAGCAGAAACCTTCCTGCTGCCTGCTTGCTGACCTGCTCAGGGCTGTGGCTGGGGAGGGGGAGGATGCTCAGTGTGGATCTGCACCAGGGCTGAGCTGCTGCAGTGGGTGGGGGGTCCCTGCACAAGGCAGGGGCTGCAGGAGGGGCTTTACCTGTGGCAAATCAAGCTTATCCTTGGCTGGAAGCTGCCCTGATAAGGAGCACAGTGTCCTGGCCCACTTGCTTGGGAAGCTGAGAAAGGGCTTGCAATGATCTCTTGGATGTTAGCAGAAGGTTTACCTATTTCCATTGGTGTTTTGAGGGATTGCTTGGCCAACTTGCCTGTAAGAGCATGGCTGGACAGCCCATGGCTCCTATCTCTTCTGGGAGTAGAAAACATGGTGTCCTCAGAGCAATGCAGCCATTCATCACAGATCCCTGCCAGGTCCTTGTGTCCTGTGGCTCTTGAGGAGGTGGTGACCCAGGTCCCAGCTTTGCCTTTACCCCCCAGTGAATGACAGGAGGAGATGCTGTCCTGGGCCAGGTCCTGGGTGGCTGTTCCTCCTCCAGCCCTGCAGCAGCTGTCCCTTCTCCAGAGCCCAACTCCTGGAAATCTGTCAGAAGAACAGCAGGGCTCAGTACTTCATAAACTATGGAGTGATTTTTTTTTCTGTACAAAATGTCAATGATCTCTTTAGAGGGAAGGAGCCACTTTCCTTAGAGAAAGTACTGCCATGTCAAAAACCTTGAGACCCAGCCAACAGCTAGTTTCAGTCAAAAATGTTCCAAGTCCTCCCACTTCTCTTTCCCCAGCCGTGTTGCTCCAGCTCTCTGCCTACCCTCATTGCATCCTCAGGGTTTGGTGGGGCAGTCAGGATCCATTGCAGCATGATGCAGACATGTCCTCAGTGGGGCCAAGGGCAGGGATGGCTCTGGTGTGAGGTGTTCTGGAACATTGGCTCAATCACCTGCAGTCCTCTGTCCATGCCTAGGACCTGTATTTCGCATATTGTGGAACAATAAGACATTATAACTGAAAAGCTCTCATAGGGAGCTGAATAAACTGCTGGTGACTGTGCACAAGGCCAGGAAAGAAAGACAAGGCTGCATCTATGCAAACTGAACATGCTTTGAGTTGTTCCCTGACTGCTAGGTCTCATAGCTGGGATCATGAGACTACTCAGGTGTGGTGAAAGCTGTCTCAGATGCTTCCCAGGCTGCATTAAAAGGTCACAATACACAGCAGGTGCAATCTGATGGGGTCTCAGGGTCTGACCCAGAATGGGCATCCTCACCCAGGAGGTAGGATTGAAGGTTCACAGCAGAAACACCCATCTGCCCCTCTGCAGCAAGAGCTGGCACCAAAGTGAAATGCTACGCTGGCTTCATCTGGTGCCATAATAGCTCTTGCAGGGGCTTTACTGGGACTGGTTTTGACACTTGCCTCCAAAGAGATGGTGTGCAGGGGCTTCTTCTGTCCCTAACATCCCTCATGTGTTGCAAATGTTGCTTCTGGAGGGACTGGGGAGGAATCAGCTGCACCCTCCCTGCATATACCTGCAGGCAAAATGAGGAGCACCACAGGGGCTGAAAGCTGATCCCCCTCCCGTACCCCCTGCATGGCCTCTTCACCTCCCTCCCTGGTGCAGAGGCGTCCACAGGAGCTATGAACATGCCTTGGGCATGTTTTCCAGTGCAAGGACTGATTATCCTCCATGCTAGTGGTCTCCTCTGCTTAGTGCCAAGGCAAGGGGCTGCTCTCCATACGCACAGAGCCCTTGGCACCAGCCCTGGACCTAGCTGGCAGGAGCTCAGGGACTGCCTAGGTTTTTGTGAGGAGATGGGACATGTGGACAGCTGGGAAGGGTGGGAAGCCAGGTGAGGAAAAGCCCCTTTAGTCTTATCCCATTGCACTGTTTGCTCTTGCCTAACCAGTAGTATCTGTGGGTAACGGAGAGGATCCAGGTGTGGCATTTCTGCCCCTCAGGTCCCTGCTTGCTCCCCTCCCATTATATCACTGTTGCTGCTTGTACAGACACTTTCTGCTGAGATTTGTCCTGTGGGAAGATGCCTGCACCCTTGGACAGGCTGTGGGGCTTCAAGCAGGAGCTGGTGCCATGCCTGCTACCTGCCTGCAGCTGGAGTCTCCTTGGTGGCATTGCCCAGCCTGCAGCTTCATCATCTGGCTTCTTGGCTCTGATCCCTAGGACTGGAGCATGGGACAAGTCCCTGGAGCCAGAATGAGCTCAGAAGTTTCTAATACAGGGGCCCTTGTTACCACGCCAGGCTCAGCTCTGTGCTGTTTCAAGTTTCAGGTGTGAGAGCTCGCTGCAGTGTAGGCTTAGCCACGAGCCAGGCATCCCCTTGCCCAGATCCCAGGGCTCAGAGCACCCCTTGGGAAGGGAGGAGGGACCTATCCTCTCTGCCCTTGGATGCACCCATCTTCCCTTAATGAGAGCAGCAGTAAAAACTGGAGATTAAAAGGAAAACCAGGAGGGCAAGCAAATAGGAGGCTTGTCCTGCTGCCAGAATCTCTGGAAAGTACCTTCTCCAATGCTCATCCCTCCCAATGAACTGGTAGACAGTGATGACAGGCTTTGTGCCTCCTATTTCTGTGGCACTCCCCACCTCTCCCTCTAGGTAAGGTTTTCTCTGCTCCCCGTGGTGTGACCCCTGGTCAGGAGGCTGGAACTTGCCCTCCCTCCTTTTCTCTGCTGCTCTGCAACCACAGCAGACTGGCATGGCTGCACGGCAAAACAGAGCTGGGTCTGTGGGAGACTGAGGTGGGTTGGCACCACCTGGCTCAAACTGCAGCAACAGGGCCTCGAGGGGACTAAAGGAGATCAGGGAGCTCCTTTAGTTCTGCTTAGTAACAGATGGGAGGGACAACCACGGGGTGAGAACCAGGCAAGGACAGCAGCAAAGAAGAGAAGATGTTGGAGCTTCTCATGAATTTGGGAAATTGATGTGCAGCCTGAGACTGGCTGGGATCCATTAAATGCATAAGTGTGAAAAACCTTTCCTTATCCAGATTGGAAAGGGAAAGCCAGAGGATTCCTAGAACTAAGGCAGTCTCAGAGGCTCTTCCTGGGATCTTGTTCAGCTCTATCAAATGCAAACCTCTGTATGGAGGGGTTTGGCAGCTGTGCTGTGTCACTGCAGGTGTACCAGGTGTGTCAGGGCTGCTTGGCATGGTAGGTTCACCTTCTGAAGCCTTTGGTCTGCCTCTTCCACAAGCACATTCACTCTTCTCCACTTTCCCACAGAAAACAAGATCTTCTTTCTTGCAGATGTTTTGGTTGGGAAAATACCTCCTCTGCTGTGCTGTGCACTGACTGTCCCCACACTGCAAGCCCACAACTGTGTTTACATGCACATTCCTTAACTTTGTTTAAATTGTCAAGCCATGACTTTCTACTGTTTCTGAGGGGGTGACTCTCCAGAAAAGCAGCAGTTACTATCAGGAGTCTTGTGAGCTTCTCAGGTGGTCTTTGGTGAAGAAATCAAGTACTTTCCTTGAGACATCCTGCAGCTTGTATTTCCCCACCTTTTATTTAGTTGATGTGGCTTTTGGGAAGGCACCAGTCAGCTTTTACAGTGATGGATGACAGCCACTGTATTGCGAAGAGCAAAAGGAGAAGTGTCCCAGATAAGCTACAGCTACAGATTCACCCTCTTCTCACACTGCTTGGTTTCATTTCCCAGCTACTGCGCAATGCGCCAGCATCCTCCTCTGCTCCTGCCAAGGTCAGCTACCCCAGGGAGTTCCCAGTGTTGGACCCTGCAGGGCCTGTGGGTTTCACTGTGTTGAACCTTGCTGTTTCCAAAGGCTGTGTCCATACTGTTTATTGGCTCTTGGGTGAGCCTGTGGGATTTGGTTGGCGTGGACAGGGCAGCAGGTCCTGGAGATGCTGGCACTCAACTCCGCACTTCTCACTTGGGGTAGGGAGGCTCTGCCTTGTTTGTGTTGCATTGCCCCACATCTCTGCACAGACACAATGAGCAGAAGATACTCTGCAGCATGGCAGGGGATGGTGGGAGGGAAGTTGCCTCTCTGCCTTGGCCTGGTTTCAATCTAAACTGCTCACTAGCCCTGCTGCTAGCAAAGCCACTGCAGGTGGCTTGTTGCAAAAATTAGCATCGCCTGGCATGCTCGCCTGCCGTAGATCCCGTGTTTGAAACTGTGTTACTGCAGACTGAAGCAAAAAATCACCACAAACTGCTCTTCTTGAGTCAGCCTCATACCAAGAGGTGCACAGACCTCCAGCCCAACTTGGCAGCTGGCAGGGGGAGGAATGGGGGCCGTGATGCAGCCGTTGGGATGAGGACAAGGGGGTGCACCTCCTGCAACTTGCTGCTGTGGCATTCAGACTCTGTCCTTCCCTCCTGGCAGGGACAATTTTTTCCACTTATCTCTGAGCTTTGTTGAGGGAGGATTTCAGGCATTGTGAGTGATCCTGTAGTCCAGGAATTATTTAAGTCAGTCTTGGTGGTAGACGTGGTCCTGAATGGGGCAATTGCCTTCTGGAAAGGTGTGCACCCACTTAAGACAGTTGTGGAGGACAGCAGTGAGTTTGGTCAGAGGCCTGGATGACCTGGCCTCCAAGTAAAGGCTGAAAAAGCTTGAGTTTACCCGACTTCTAAGATAGGTAAGATGGTCTCCAAGGGCACAGAGGAATTTTTTACAATGTCACATAGTGACAGGATGAGGTGGAATACTTTTAAGCTGAAAGAGGGTAGATTTTTGTTAGGTATTAGGAAGAAATTCCTTTCTGTGAGGGAGAAGTTGTAGATGCCCTATCCCTTGAAGTGTTCAAGACCAGGCTGTATGGGACTTGAAGCAGCCTGGTCTAGTGGGAAGTGTCCCTGCCTATGCAGGGGGGCTGGAATGAGATGAGCTTTAAGATCTCTTTGAACCTAAACCGTTCTGTGATTCTATGATAGATCCTAAGCTCAGCTGAAGAAAGTAGATCTTGTGTGGTATCATGAGCCCTCTTTGAAGTGGAGCAGGCTGTGCAGACACTAATAGTGGAGTGTGAACCATCAGCACTGAAAAATAATGTCCTTATTATGCTGTCACCATCTGCACCATGTACTGGTGTGCTCCTGGCAATGCCCTGGCAGCCTTGGCTCTGTTTCACTAGCATAATTTGAGTTTGGGTTTGATAAAGCAGGAAAGCAACCTAAAGTGAGTAAAGAAAAAAGCTCTTCAGGGCAAATGTGAAGCCAAAAAGTTTAACAACAAAAGCCTTTTGAAAGCAGCTGTGGAGCTTTGCTCTGAGATAAATAAAGGTTGATTTGAAGCTGGAGAGCTGGCTGGCAGGACACGCTGTTCCCGACTTGCCAAACACTTCCTGGACCACCTGTCCTTGCAGGGCTGGGTTCCCTGCAGAGCTGCCATGGTGCTGCACGCTCCACTGGCATGGCTGGGTGTATTGCCAGGATCCTGATGCTCAACACCTGGGCTTGGAGCAGGGGCAGTGCTCATGGTGTCATGGGGAGGGGGAAGCCCTTGAAAGGTCCTTTCTTTCTCTGTAGAGCTAAGAGAGCTGGAGACCCTTCCATCTGGTGTTTTATCCTCACCCTTGTGAGGTTTTGAGGGGTTTTGAGTGGGAGGCAGCTGTGAGAGTTTGGCTGGCAGGTGATGTACACTGCCTGGCCCCCTGTGTAGTACCAGAGGGAGTCTGTGGTTTTGGGTTGGTGGAAGGTCTGAAGCATCTTAGTGAAGTGAGTTTTAGCCAGAGTGGGCCCTAAATTGTCTGTGGTCAGTGCTTCAGCAGGATGAGAAAAGGCTCAAGCAGAAAACATCTGGAACAAGATCAGAAGCCAGACATGCTCCTAAACAAAGGAGGTACATGGCCTTAGAAGAGAAAACAGACATGCAAATGGATATGGAGGGGGCCAAAAGCAAGTTGGGTTTCTCTGGATCTCATTTGTCTTCTTTGTGCTGCAGCAGTCTAAAGTAAATGCTGGGGAGGTGTTGTGTGCCAGAACATGCCGAGGCCCATACATCACTGGCTGTGCTGGCAGCTGGGACAAGTCCATGACGAGCAGAAGCTCCCAGCTGTCCAGAGAGGTTCTGCCTCATTTCCATCATCAGTTTTTGAGCCTGCAGCCTTTCCCGTACTCCATGCAGGCCAATGCAAGGAGATAACTTCTAGCAGGGCATTAACCCCTGCAGATGTGACCCTGAGGTGCTTCTCTGCAAGAGCTCTGGCTGAGCTACAGGAGGGTCGTTGCTCTGTCTGCTCCCAGAATCCCTTCATCTTAGTCTGGGAAGAAATTCCTGCTGGTCCTGACCTTGTCCCTTGTAGAGTATTTCTGGTTGCACTTACACTAGACTTCTGGATCAGTACTTTCCAGCCTGAACAGTCCAAATCTGCTCCACATTGCTGCTTCTTTTCCAGAAGCTACTCTCCTGTCCTGGACAGTGCGTATGAAGATGGAGGGCAGGTAGTTCTGCAATGATTTTATACAGATCTGCTACGAAGGGCTTTCTCTGAAAGCCAGGAGATCAAGGCTGGTTACAGCTCTGGTATGAAGGGACTCTGCAGCTCCATGCCACTCTTGTATGGGCCATCAGGCATAGCACAGGCAAAGGGTCAAACGTAGAAATTCCCAAGTGAAACTTTTTCCCAGCTGCTTGCAAAGGGAGCTGGAAAAGGCCACAGTGGCTGGGTCTTTGGGGGCTTCCCCATGGATCAAATGGGTCTGTGCTGCCCTAAAGGCAGCATCTTATATCCCAGCTTTCCTGTTAGATACTTTTGTCCAAGGATTTCCAGGCAGAGGGTGACCAGGGCCAGGAAAAAACAATCAAAGAGAGTAAAGCTGGAGTCTGCGGGGGCAGAGCTGCCAGGAGTGTAAAGGCAGCACAGGGCAGGGCAGCTGGAGAAGTCTCTGAAGCAAGTAAGAAGTACCAGTCTGGTATTTCTACCACGGTAGAGCAGCAAAGAGTATAAAGTCTCTGGCTGGGTCTTCTGTGTCTGATAAGGCATCCTGGCTCCATGCCCTGCAGGGGCATGACTTGTCGTAGATTCTTTTTTACAGGAAAGATTGCAGAAAGTAATCAGGACAGCAGTGAGAAGAATGTGAAAAGAAAAAGCAGTCAGATCTTTCCCTCAGGCAATTCCAAGCAGTCACAGTGTTAGCTGAGTTCCTAAACTGCATAGGGAAGCTTTTGGGAGATCCCGGTCAGCAGGTCCAGGACTTCTCATCTACAGTTTGGGAGTATAGTGTTGAAGCTTGATAAGCCCCTGAGCTGCCCTCCACTCTCCCAGTGCTACCACAGTCCCCTTAGAAGTGCACCGCTCTCCCTGAAAATCCTGGAGGTTTTTTAAAGCCTCCTCCTGCTTCAGGGAGGCTGACCCAGGACCCTCCTTCAACTTAGGTTAAAAACATCTTCCTCGCAGCTTGTTCCACCATTTCCAGGACCAACCCAGCCTGACACAAGCTGTGTCCATCCCCAAAATGATCAGGTTGAAAGTTTAAAGCAAACGGGAGCACCCTTTTCACAGACTCTGTAGACAAGTCATGGAAATCAGGGTGCTGGAGGGGCTCATCCAGGGGCTGGGCAAATCCACCATGGGTGGGTGCACATGTGTTCCACACAAAATCCTTCTGGGGAAACTCCTATCCTAGTGATTCCTGGGTGCTAGGAGAGGGTGGCAGGAAAAGATTATTCTGATTTTCTCTGTTTTGTGTGCTTTTTCTTATGTGTTTAGGAGTATTCACTCAGTATCTATTACATCCACTTACTCTTTTAAGGTATCTTGCCACTCCTCTGAGTTATCAGAGTGTAATTATCCCACTGCCACGTTTCGTGTTGATGTCCTACAACCATTCCCACAAGGTCCCAGGATGGTTCTCCCATGGACTGAGCCCCATAGTGGCTGCCTTTTCCAAACACCCTACTTGCTGTATCAAGACTGGGATGAGGGCTACAGGCAGATGCTCTTCACCCCCTCCAACCCTTCACCAAAAAGGTTGTCAGGCACTGGAACAGGCTGCAGTGGGGAATGGTGGAGTCACCATCCCTTGGTGGTATTTCAAAGACATGTAGATGTGGTGCTGAGAGACATGGTTTAGTGGTGACCTTGACAGTGTTGGGCTGATGGTCGGACTTGATGATCTTAAAGGTCTTTTCCAGCCTAAATGATTCTGTGATTCTATGAACGTGTTCCCAGAAGGTCTTCAGCTACCCAGCATTTCTTACATCCTGAGGAAGCGGCTGCAGATGCAGGTCCTTTGACCTCCTGTCCTGCAGGAACAAGAACTCTCCTGGCTCCCTGCCCTAGCAGTGCTTAACCAAATGCCCTTCCCTCCCTGAAAAACCCCAGTGGGCAGAAAAAGGCAGCCACCCACCAGGAAGGAGAAGGAAGGCACTGCTGAGCCTCTTCTTGTCTTTGTTTGGGCAGGCCAAGTCCAAGGCTAGCCGTGACACAGAGCTGTTCCTGGCTGTGGGTGTCTGCCAGCACATCCCGGAGACCCACAGGAACTGGTAGCAGAGAAAAACAAGCTGGAGAGGACTTTGCCTGAGGGTATCTAGGATAGCCCATGGCTCAGGACATGATGCATGAGGTTGGGCTGTCTTTTTCTGTGCTCCTTGTGCCATTCTCTGCTCCTTACAGCAGGGTCTTGGCTGCTGAGGGAGACTGGTGAGGTCAGGTCTGGTAGAGCATTTGTGAGCAGCCTGGACCACTTCTGGTGCTGACTATGGAGTGAAAACTGCTGATGGGTCACTCCGACACATTTTAGGTATTTTGTGGTTTGGTGTTTTGTTTTGTTTTGTTTGTTTGCTTGATTTTTTTTTGTTGTTTTATTTTTAGATTTAAAAAGAGAGTCACTTCTGGGGACAAGGATGCTTGGGATCAACATGACAAGCATCAGAGGTGGGCACATAGTAAGGGGCTGCTCTGAGAGATGCCTGCCCTCCACCTTTTGCAGCAACAGTGGCTGCATCCCAAACATCATTTCTGGAGAGGCAAGAGGTCACCTTGTGGAAAGACACTTCCTGTCACCAGCTCATCCCATGATGGAGGATCAGCTCCAGCAGAGCAGATTGCCACCTGCTGTGTTAGAGACTTTATTTGATTTCTGCATGACTTGGACAGGTGTACATGGCTGGCATGTCCCTATGGTTCAAATGTTGATGCCCCTTGCAGCATGCAGGAAGCCCAGGCTGTGGTGCTGAGTGCTGGCAGTGGCCATGGCAGATGTTTCAGCACTTTGTTTCCCTCTCTGCTGTTCTTAAGTCCCAGGAGAAGACAACAACTCTCTTGCAGGCCAGCGGAGCCCTTCTTTGGTCATGCAACAGCTGTCTTTGTTGGAGACACTATCTCAAGGACACTCTGATGTGCTGGGATGGGTCCACAAGCCCTACTCCCTGCAGCTCCCTTCTCAGACTAAGACAGAGAAAGGAGAAAGCAGTTCCCAACCTCCATCAGCACCAGCAATGGCTGCAGAGAGGCAGAGGGAGCTGAGCATGGGAGACCTCCATGTTTGTCCTGCTGCTCATGGTAAAAGAGCTTGCATAGCACACAGCAAGTGTGGGGTGGGAAGCTAAAACCTCCATCCTGGCTACTCTTTTTAAATGGTACATGTGAGCCTGCATTGGTTCAGAGCTGACATCACATCAGTGCACCAGACATTCCCCAGTGCCATTCCCTGGGTTCACCCTTGCTGACAGCCTGAAAATACACCTCTCCCTCTCAGTGTTCCTGGCTGGTTGTCAGTAGGTTGTGCACAGCCCATTGTACCCATGTGAGGACTCTGAAAGCCACCTGGTTTTCAGCCAGGGATGGGCCACTGCTAGCTCTCCCAGCCTGCAGCGAGTGCATGCCAGTGAATACTTCCCAGCTAATCAACGATGTTTTCCACTGAGCTTTGAGCTGTGCACAGCTGATGTCTCACACCAGTGCCATTTACCTCCGCAGCAAAACAAGCTCCTGATTATGCAGCAGTAGATTAGAGGGTTTTTAATACTTTTATTTAGTACAAGATACACAAACTCAGCCTGGTAACTGTCTTCAAGGAGAAAAGAGATTGAAGGTAAATCTAAATGATCAAGGGAGATCTCAGTGCTTTATCCCCCTTTTTACAATCTCCTCAGGTTTGCAGATTATGCAGCCCTGGGGCCATTTGCATAAATATTCACAGCGATATAATGAAGGTTCATATCCTTGAAGGAACACCTGCAACCCTCATGTCTCAACGTTGCCCTCTCTCTTCTTGCATTGCCGATGCTCATTTGTCCTTCCCTGCCAGTGGATTGGGTGGCAGCAAGCAGAGGATCAGTGGTGGTTGCAACGTCTCAGTGAAGCTGCCCTTGTCAAAGCTGAGGAGCACAGGAGAGATGTATGACACTGAAAGTCCGGATCCTAGGGACACGAGGAGGCTGGGGAGTGAAACTGAGCAGGGCAGCACCCCCTCTTTGCACCCTGTGGGATTTCTGCGGCTGCTGGGTACCCAGCCTCCTTGTGTGCAATTGCCTGGTATTGACTTCTTTCGATTTTCTGCACCCCAGCTGCTCCTTGAGGAGGGGCACGGGGGTTATCATACCAGGGGAATCACAGTAGTGGTCACCGTGGGCTGATCTGGAGCCTGTGAGAAAGGAACTTGCACTTCCCTTTGCAGCCAGTAGCCCAGCCAAGGCACTGGATCCTTTCTGGGTTTGTTTTCTGTGAAGGGGCTGCCTTCAGGAGGAAATGAAACATAACACTTGAGGCTCCGGTGCTCTTCCCTGGGCTGCAGACCGCCCCGAGTCCCGGTCGGCTCCCGAGCCTCCTATGGGTTTCCAGCCCTGCAGGGCAGGGAGCGCTATAGCCGGGAAGCAGGTCTGCAGATCACCTGTCAGGTCTTCACTATGAACCCTCATGCCACAGCTGAGGAACTGCTGCATTTAAAGGATCGTGATGGTCGATAAAGAGGCTATGGGCCTGGACCAGAGCCAAAGTGTTTATGCAAGAGGAATAGGCAAACAGCTAGAAACCCAGAGGCTGATAACCCAGGATCTGAGCACCAACAATGCCAGATCCTTTGTCTTTCCTCCACTCTGAGGCTCCCATCTCTGCTGGCTTCTGCTCCTTGTCAGGCCACAGCAGGCTGCCATCCCAGCAGGAGAGGCACACCAGTTGTACCCTGCTTCCTCCCATGTCTATCCTCCCAATGGGCAGCTACCTTTAGTCATGATACAGGCAGGAGTCTGAACTTGTCACCTGTTCCAGTGGCCCCTGAAGACATAGGGGTGCCCACTGCAGGGCATCAGGGCTGTGTGGGTTACAGGAAGTGAAGTAAATGTCCCCTCGTGCTGGAACACCCTTAACACTGCTCCTGGCAGGTTTTGGCCCAGGTCAACTAGCATGGGCAGTTGACCCCAAGGGCAGGCAACATTCCCAACGGGCAGACAATGAGGGTGAAGAAAGTTTAATAGTGAAGAGGCTGGCTGTCACATGCCTGTTGGCCCAGGGGCACACAGCAGTCCCTAACAGAGCTGATTTCCAAGCACAGATGTAATTGGAGGGTCTCTGCTCTTCTGGGCAGTCTTGGGTGTTTGTTTCTGGGTGATGTTTCTACTGGGGCTTTTAGTGTCATGGCAGGTTATTGTCTTTACCCTCCTTGGAGAGCAAGGTCAGCTGGGTCTGGAGAGGCTCATCCCTCAGCTCTGCACACAGCAAAAACATTTCTTCTCAGATACCCTGCACACTAATACCTCTCATCATGCTGGGGGATGTGAACTGGCACAAAGGGAATTCACAGCCCTGCAGCAGTGCTTTTGCCTCTCACAACACTGTCCCACACCGTGCTTGTGGCCAAGGTTCTGTGAAAGTTGAGACAGAGAAAGCTGCAGGTCCTTACCCAGAGTAGCTTGGTGCAGCTCCACCAGTTTCTGAAGCACTGGCTGCTTCATGCCTAGAGGATGTTCTCACCTGGCAGCACCAGATGTGGGATGAGGATGGTGTCACCCTGGCAGGAGGAGACATAGCTCCGGAGCCTCTGGCTTGCTGCTTAGCTTGGGACTAATTGGCATCAACAGGAAAGCAGGGATCTGAGACAGGTGGAAAAGCAAGGCTGGGGTGTAAGGAGGAGCCTGCTGCCCATGGCAGCCTGTCCCTGTTTAGAGATGCCATGCAGAGGCAGGAAGCATTTGGTGAAAACCATCCAGGATTAAAGACATAGAACCTTGAGCTTACAGGGAAGAGCCAGAACCACTCCCAAGACTTGGACTGTAAAGGTGGAACTAGGCACATGCCAAGGCAGAGATATGACAACCTGAGGCAAGGGGACTTGACTTGTTCATCCTTTGGTGTCCCAGTGTTTTGATTTTATGTTTGTTTTGTATTTTTTGTGGTTTTGTTTTGTTTGTTTTGTGTTGGTGTGTCTTTTTTTCCTGGGTGGACAGTTGGACTAGGTGATCTTAAGGGTCTTTTCCAACCATGATGACTTTGTGATGCTGTGACTCTGTCACCTGCAGCTCTGCTGCCTTCAGAGGCTGTGAGGCAAAGGGATGGGGGAGCCTGAAGCCACAGCAGTGCACTAGAGAGCACACCACCCAGTCCATCACTGCTTCTGCCCTGATCCCGTGTCCCCAGGTGTCAGCACAGGCCAACACAAGGGCTGGCAGGGAGCCCAGCTATGTCAGAGGGGGCCAGAAGGGCTTTCTACTTGCTCTGTTCATGGTTCAGTGCCTACCCTGGTGGGCGAGTTGCTAGCTGCCCTGAGCCACACACTGCAGATGGGTTCCTGACAGCTCCCTTGGTTTCTGTTTCCCAGTCACCCTCTTCCTTTCATTTTCCACATTTTTCTCTTTGACTGCAAAAAACCCCTAGAGGGACTTCCCAGCCCTCATGGAGGGAGAGGCAATAAACCCTTCCTGAAGGAAGTGGCCAGGATGCCTGAAGGACCCTTCTCACCAAGTGTAAATGATATCACACAACGTGCCTGGGCAGGAAACGTTGGAGGCAGCAAGGGCAGAGGATGCTGCCAGGAGCAAGGCTGCTGAGAGCTTCATGGAGGAAATACAGCTGCAGCTCTTAGCTAGTTAACACTCTGTGGATGTCTGCCACTGGGAACCTGACTGTTAGGGTTCCCTGGTGCTCCTGTCCAGGAATTGCTGTGCTCTGGAGCCAGGTGGCATGCTGTTGAATGGCCAAGAGTTCCTTAGAGAGGACTACGAGGAGTGCTTTGAGCTGGATGCTTTACTTCTGCAGGTCCGCACTGGAGGTGACTGCCATCCCCTCTAGCCACCCTGAAGTGTTTCAGAAATAAAATCCTCCCTTTAAAAGTCTGTTTAAAAGTCTGTTGCCTTTCTCCTGGTGAAGCTGCCTACACAATGGTTTGGGGGGGTCTGCAGGAAGATCTGCAGTTGTGGTCTTCACCCTTGGCTGGTGCTGGGAGCTGCTGGTCCAATAGTGGCTGAGGTCATACCCTTCCACAGACCCTCTTCTCCACACAGGACAGGCACAGATGAGATAGCACATTTATCTCTTCATATTGTCTAATTGGCTTGATTTGTCAATACTAAACATTTGCCATCCACAGTTAGCTCCTTTATTATCTGTGACACAACATGTTTAACCACACAGCAATACTGTAGCAGTGCCTGAGCCAGAGGCAAACACTCAGAAAACTTCTTGCACAAGGTTAATACACACATAATGAGAAAATCTGGGGCTGAAGTCAAACAAATATACACAGGCCTGGAGATACATCTGAGCTGGCAGAAGATCTTAGGCAAGTGTGCACATCCACCTGCACAGCCTTCATGGCTTTCTCCATTATTTATACCCAGCATAATGGCTTGCCTGTGGATCTGGAGGCTTGAGAGAAGGAATGAGCACACATTTAGCTTGCAAACCACAGTGTAATTAATTCCCAGTGAAGCATCTGGGATTCAGTTTGTGGCTGTGGAGGTTCCAGGTGCTACCCAGGATTAACTAGGTGCCTCTCCTGCATGTCTGGGGTGCTCAGCCCCACCAGCACAGGGTGAGGGATGGGTCTTCCACGACCAGGAAGAAACCAGGGAGGTGGGAAAGGAAAACAATTTAAGAAGCAACAGAGCAAAAAAGATGAGGAGCATAGAGGGGGTTCCTGCTGACCCCAGCCGCACTCCTGAGCAGCTTCAGGCACTTAACTCCCCACGGCTTTGCCCTGAGGAAGTTTTCTGAGCGTCTTCTCCCAGGGAAGGCTTTTAATTCCTCGAGAGGCTGTTTTGAAAGCAAGGTTTGCCATCTAGTGGAAAAATAGGGTCTGGGCATCCCTCTCGCCTGCAGAAGGATGGCGCTTGTGGTTGTTTTGGCCGGAGTTGGGCGTCATGGTCCCCCTGGCCCATAACTGGGCAGCAGGTCTCAGCACCAGCAGGGAGCTGGGGGGAGGAGAGAAACTGGGAGAGGTGGTGCAGGCTCAGTTTCCTGCAGGCACCTCACCGGGCTCTTTGCAACCAGCCATGGCTGTCTGTCTGAGGGTGGATGCACAGCCCAAGCCCTTGGAGCGGTCCCTGGCTGAGCTGGTGCCCAGCATCAGTGGGGAGCTGAAAGTGGTGGAGTAGGAAGAGAAAGCACTGTGACCTGGATAAATGGTGCTTTCCAGGTCAGCATCCCCCCAGGGGTCATGCCTTTCAGGTCAGCATGCCCCTGGAGATTGGTGCCTTCCAGGCTGGCATCCTGCCAGGCATTACTGTCTTCCAGGTCCACATTCTCCTGGGCATCAGTGCTTTCCAGGTTGGCACCCCCAGCATTCTCCTGGCAAGCAGCATCCTTCCAGGTCAGCATCCTCTCTGGCATCAGTTCATTCCAAGTCATCATCTTCCCAGGTATTGCTGCTTTCCACCTCAGCGTCCCCCCCGTGATCACTGCCTTGCAGGTCAGCAGATCCTCCTGGGGATTAGTCAGTTATTCCCTAGGAGATTCCAGGTGTAGACACAGACCTCGCGATTTTAGCATCTCACCTCCTCCAGATCCATTAGCACAGAGATGACTATGCCAGTGGCCAGCATGTATGTGGAGCTCAGCTGGATGGAGCTCTTTGTGTGCTGGGAGAGCCCTGTGTGTTGTAACCCCGCAAAGCCACATGAGACTCCCAGAGTCTCACATTTAACTCTGGCCCATCATTTTCAGGATGCAGAGAAAGGCCCTGCTGTACACAGCTGCCTGTCTGCCCAGAGCCTGCTCTGAGCAATCCTGGAACCCCAGGGAGCACTGGAGTCTCCCAGCTGGCTGAGGAGCTGCTGCACAGTGCTGGCCTGTGCTGTCCATAACCTCTCTTTACTTGGTTTGCCCTTGCAGATGAAGCAAGTGATGTGGCAGGGAACACAAGGGACCACAAGGTGCAGCTGGTGGGAGGAGAGCAGGCAGAAAGGCTCCCTGTCCCTCCCCGGGGAAGCTTCCAAAGTGTGGCCTGCAATGTTTCAGGCCCCACAGCTCTGTAGGCAGCTGGAGGAGAAGATGAAGTTTCTGTCACAGGGAAGAGAGCAGATCTTCTCCTCTGAGAAAGTGCTATGGCACCATCAAGGAGATACGGTGATGCTGCACAGTGGAGGAGATGTGTGCATGGGGAAGATGCAGTGGGCACTGCTGCAAAAAGAGGTATGACTGCTTGTGTCGCCCCGTGCCACCACTTTGGTGACAGGCACACGAAACACTGGGAAGTCTTTCTTGGACAACAGAACTGTTTCCAAGGAGGAAAAGGAAAAAAAAAAAAAAAAAAGCCGACTGGAAAGTTATGGGCAGGGTGAGCTCATCCAAAGAGCTGTGGCTGCTTTGAGGAGGGAGCAGCCATTTCCTCAGAGCATCACGAGCAGCAGTGCTGGGGTGCAGCTGGCTTTGGCCTCCCAGCATCCCTGTGGCCACACTCTTGGTGTGTCCTGACCATGAAAGACCAAAAGTCCCTGAAGGCAGGGAAGGAACCAGCCCCAGCAAGCAAAGAAAGAAACAACCCATTCCTGTGGGGAGAAGCCTATAATGGAGCAGCAAGAAAAGATGTCCTGGGCCTCTCCCCCTCTCCACATCTGTTCGGGTGCTGGCACATCTGGTCTGGCAGGTGATGTCTCCCTTTCTCTCTCTCAGGAATGAGTGGATGATGGGCAAGGAGTATGCAGGCCTGTGGCAGCTAGAAAGAGAGGCAGATGAAGAAGAGAGGGGTACAGGTGATCTCAGGGATCTCCAGCATGCTGGGCACTTGAACCCTCTAGGAAGACCCCAGGCAATGGTATCCCACATGCAGGTGAGATGAAAGCTATGGGCAGGATGAATGCTCAGCACTGGGCTTGTAAAGCACTTGTGTTTGGATTCACTGTGTCCCTGGGGCAGGATCCCTGCTGCTTCTCCGCTCCCCATGCCTGCACAACATGAGATAGGAGCAGCTCCTGAAGGAGGTGCAGTTCCTCCTGAAGTGCCTTAGTCTCTCCCTCTGACACCCTTGGACCTGAACTGGTAACAATCCAGGCTCTGTCTCCTCATGTCAGCTGTGATGCCACTTCCATGGGGGCTGGGTGTGTGGGTCACACCTGGGACTCGTTCCCAAATACCATCCTTGCTCTGCCCATGGGCCTCCCTTCAGCAGCCTCACACACTTGGCCTCCCAGCCATCTTCACGCTAGCCCCCGTGTAATGAGCACCACTGATACTTAGGGTGGTATTTGGGTGTCCAAGCTGCCTATCCATCCATCTATACTTCCTCCCTCTGCCAACTGATCCATCTGCATTGCTCCTTCCCTCAATCCACGCATCCTTCCCTCGCTGCTTAACCACTGGCTGTATATGTACCATTTCCTTTCTCCCTCACCTTGTGACGCATACATGTTTCATGTCCCTGTGGCCTCCACAATCTGCTGGAGCTGCTTTTACTTCTTTCCTTGGCTCAGGATGTGGTGGAAAAGGGAGCAGGAGCAGCCATTAGAGGTAAGCTGAGACTGTTTTGGTTCACGGTTCTGTGCAACTCGCCTCCTCCCCTGCAAAATGCGGGCTGATCCTGGCAGCAAGGCAGGGAGAGGAGGGGGCTGTGCTTGAGGGTCAGCCCAGATATTTGGCAGGGTTGGTGGCAGTCAAGCAGCCCAGGCACCACTGCACAACACTCCACAACCAGTGCCCTGCTGCAAAGGCTTTTACCCTGGCGATTGCTTTCCTAAACAATCCCTACAGACAGCTGGGCAGTTGGTGTACCCCAGACCCTGCCCAAGAGATGCTCTGGATGGGGCCACCCTGTGCTGGGTGGTGACATGGAGATAGACCTTTCTGCACCTTGGTGTTGGGGACCTTCCCTGGTGTGTAGCTTTGCCTGATGAAGTTTTGTACCTCCAGCAGGACTGGGAACATATTCTCCTGCGCTTTTCTGCTGGGCTTGGGTTGGTCCTCGTCCCATGCCAGGGAATTGGACTCATTCCTGTTCCTCATGGAGGCAGCCCACAGGCTATTTTGATCTGGCACAGCCTCAGCATCCTCAGGCCTGTTTTGCACCAGCTCCCCAAGCGATCTTGGCTCATCATTGGCCCTGGGGAGGGTGGGATACAGCAGCAAGGCGAGTTTGGAAGTGTCTCTGGCTACTCCGGGCAGGGTGCGTCCAGGGAGGGCTCAAGCCTGCAGCAGGAAACCTCTGAAGAGCCCGAGTCCTGGAGGAAGTGCCCTGGCCCCGCAGTGGGACAGGGAGGTGCCAGCACTGGGACTGCTCTCATGGTCCCTTCCTGTTTTTCTTCTCCACAGCGTGAAGGCAAAGTTGACTTTGGCATCTGGAGCCCTCTCCTTTATCCCAGATGGCTGCTCACTCCAGCCCTCCCCTTGCATCTTCACTGGCCCACTGGAGAGCCCTGTTCACCCATGTCCAGTGCCAGAGCATCCTCCCCCTGGCAGCTGGGAGTGCAGTAGCCAGTACCAAGCATCTTTCGTCCCCCAAACACTGACCTTGCTGCTTCCTTGGAGTCCTTGATGCCTGTGTCACACACTTACAGGCTGCTGAGGCAGGGAGCTGAGACACAAGACAGCCCAGCAGGCAGCTGCAGTGCAGGGAGGACTTCATGGTGGTAAGACCTCTCACCTACTCTCAGTCTCTTCAGCTGCCAAATGCCATCTCTAAAGCTTCCATCAGAGAGGAAAAGGGTCACCTTCCATGGTCAAAGACAGCAGGGTAGAGTGATGAGGAGCAGATATGCATCTCCTGCACTCAAGCTGTGTCACCAGAACTGGTTGTCCCTAGAACTGCCCAGAACTGGATGTCCCTACCACCAAGTCAGGCAAGCTCTAACTAAGGAAGGGGTCAGAGGGCTTTGCACATGGGGATAGAAGGGCTATGGGTCTCCTCTGCCTGTCATTTTCATCTACCCACCTGAGCTGCACAAAGCAGACACGTTGCTGTGTGGATGAGCAAGGCTTCAGTGGTCTCTACTCCCCCCGGCCAGCAGCAATCCCCTTCTATTTGGAGCAAGCCTGGACCTGCCGGAATTTATAAGCAGGCATGATAGGGGAACAAGAGCTATTGGCTCACACTCACTTCCATTTTCTGGCTGTTGTGCTCCTCTATTTTGAGCAGGCAACAGCCTCTAAACCAGCACCAGGTGCCAGGAAACCACTCAGCTCAGTTTGCAAGTGCTGGAGCCACGGCTATGGGATGGACATCACCCATGTTCAACAGCATTCTGTGGAAAACAACAGCTCTGATTCCCCCCACAGTGGCAGGAAAGTGGGATCTGGTGGTGGCAAGAGCAGTTTCCGAGTGGAAAGGGTTGCCTGTGCCATGCTGGTGACCAAGTGAGACAAGGGTGACCATGATGCATCAGAAGGGGTGCTGGCTGGGTTGGATGCTGGGGACCAGAGTCCATAAGGTGATGGCAGTGTGATACAAGTGGAGTTGGCAAGTTCTGGGATGCATGTGGGAGAGGGAATGTGGCTGTTGGTCCCAGAAGCCCAGCCAGAATGTGGGTCCTTACATCTCCCCAGCCTGGTGACCTGCCTTACTTGCTCTGTAGAGAGCTCTGCTCCTGTCACCCCTGAGTAGCACACTGGAGAAGGAGGCCTGACACCCATCTGCCCCACCCAGGGTGAGTGTGCTCAGCAGGGGCAGTGAGGGGATGGAAGCCCACAAAGCCAAACACCAGCATGGGTGGCCCATGTGCCCCTCACACCTGGAGTGGAGCGCAGGGGCACACAGGAAGGACAGAGGGTCCGTGCACACGTGAACATGTCAAAGGGCACAGCCCTGCCTGCCTTCCCTCCAACACAGTCCCTATAAAGACCCTTTTGGGATGTTCCTCCCCTCCAGGCCACTCTGCACCCCAGGTTCAAGGGCAGCCTGGGGGTCCAGCCGGGAGTGACACATCTCCCTGGCAGGGCAGGCGCAGGGACTCAGCCCACGCTGGCTGTGCTCCCTGTCAGGCTGCTGCCTGACTTTCCACCCAGCCCCATCTGGATCTCATCGGGCCGCTGGCGCTGAGCACCGGGGTCGGGAGGTGCCAACACATGGAAGCCATTAGAGGGGCTTGGTTGAGGTGCAAGGAGGGGGCCACATGCTGAGCAAAGGGGGCTGTGCAGAGGGTCCTGTCCCTGCTGCCAGGCTGGTGCGGGCAGGGGAGATGTCCCAGGCAGCTGCCTGCCTCCGGTTCTGCAGCAGCATGAGCTGGCCCGGGCAAGAGTCTCTGAGACCCTTCATGCTCCTGGGGAGGGCAATTACCTGTATGGGGACCAGCCCTGAGCACTTCCTTCAAGGACTGTTCCCAAGCTGGCATCTCACCTACTGTCACTCACGTCTCCCATGGCTCAGCACCATCTCCATCCTGGCAGTGCAGTGACAATGCTATCCCCTTTATTGGCATCACTGCTCCATCCAGCTGCAGCACAGCAGAGGGACAGGGTGGGTGGGTTCCCTTCTGCCTGCTGGTGGCTGGTGCAGAGATGACGGGCAGGGCTCAGCACCCCTTGGTCACTGATGCCCTCACCCCTGAGAGCCTGTTACCATGGTTCCCCTTTGACACTAGGCAGTGAAGTGGGGCTGGCTCAGGATCTCATCCCCATGTGTTCAGCAGCGCTTGGCGGCGGGGCTGACCCGTCGCCCTGAGTCCCAGGTGCCTCCAGCCGGCAACTCGTGGGCATTAGCAGCCCAAAGCTCCTGGGAGCAAAGTCTCTCTCCTTAGGGTCCATCCTGCATCCCCAGGGTGCTGGGGGCTCTGGAAACGTCCACAGCTGTGGGGTGACCCAGGAGGCGTGGGGTCCTTGGGGGTCAGCAGTGGCATCAAGTCCCATGCATGGGCAAGCGGATGCAGGGAGAAGGAATCAACCACGGCTCACTACAGGATCTGAGCCCCTGCTGAGAGAAAGGGTAGGGGGTCAGAAGGGGCACTCATATGCCCCCCTCCACACAATCCCTCCCCTGCACCCCCCTCATCCCACTCCCCTGTACCCTGACTCACTTGGCCTTGCCTTCAAGTGGGTGGCAGCAACCAAGAAGTTGTGGGGTTTGGTTTCATCCTTGCTGTGTTTCCTCGCACGGAGCCTGGCAGGGACAGAACAGCAGTGGCTGAGAACCCTGTGCAACACGCCCCCACCCCAGCACTGGGACTGCCCATGTCCCTGGCGATCCCACTCTGCATCCCCGTCCAGCTGTGCCCAGCTGCTCCAGTGGGTCAGCTCCGGGGCTACAGCCAGAGCTGGTCAGGAGACAGCAAAGGGCTGAGGACAGGGAGGGATGGAGGGATGGCAGAGCCACAGCATGGCAGGGACAGCCCAGAAGTGGTAGGATGAGAGGGAACCTGGAAACAGGACCAGCAGGCAATGCATAGGGGCATATGGTGGGGTCTCTGTGCTGATCCTGGAGCAGAAGAGTCCCCAGGAACGCTTTTGGGGATTGTTAGAAGTAGCAGTGTCTTTGGGGGACACAGAGAAAGGTCCCATGGATGTGTGCTCATCAGAAAAACCCCAGGCAGGATGGGCAGTGCCAGGCAGGATGTGCTGGGAAGAGAGGCACTGGTGAATGAACCACCTTAATGGGGCTGGCATCATGACTGTTTTATCTGGGAATCCAGAGGAGGGCTGGGGGGACATGGGGCATTGCATGCTGAGGGTTTGGGGGCCAGAGTGGGATGGGGACACACAAACCCTTCCTTCTCAAAACCTAACCTACCAGATGAGGATGGTGATGACAAGAGCAGCAGCCAGTACGAAGAAGGCGAAGATCCCGAGGGACACCAGGATGGCTGTCTTCTCCAGGGGTTCGCTGCGGTCTGGGACAGAGAGACTGTCATGGCCAAGAGATGCGACAGCCCCTGGCAACCAGGGGACCTACTGCAAGCTCCTGGGCTCCCCAGCACCCCAGAAACACTGGGGCATGGGGCAAGAGACCCTTCCCATAACTCTCAGCCATGTGTGTGTCCAAGCAGCAGCAAGCAGCTGCCTGTAGGAAGTCCCCACTCCTGCCCACTACCTCCAGCTCTACTCACTGATGGGCTCAGGGTTGGGAGCCTGGGAGGGCTCCTCAGCCAGGCTCTCTAGGCTGGTGTCGGTAGTGGTTTCTTCTATTGCCACGGTGGCTGGGTCTGGAAGGACAGAGATGGGAATCACTCACCCAAAATCACAGGCAGCACCCCAGGAACCCATAGAGATAAGCAAAGAAGGATTTCTCTAAGGCCCAGGGGTCCTACGAGTCCAAAGGTGTCCCAGGGTGCTAATGGTGCTATGGGAGCCCTGCTCAGCTCCAAGGCTGTGGGGGGCAATCTCCAGATAGCCACAGCACAGCTACAGTCTGCCATGGGGCTCAGAGGTGCCTTGTCCCCCTGCAGCTCCGCCTCCTGCTGTGAGGCCAGTTTTGGCTGGTGTGCAGGACCAGCTTTTTGGGTCAACTTTAAGGGTCCCCAGGAGATGGGGCTTGCTCTGAGTGATATTTAGGGGAATGGTTACCATGAGGAAGGGACTGGAGAAGGGTGATGGAGGGGCTTTGGGGAGGGAAGATGGGGGCTCATACCTGTGACTGGTGTTGCCCGGGCCTCCACACTCCAGTCGCTCCAGTTCCCCGCATCCAGGAAATCCTTGGCACTGACTTGGACCACGTGCTCCAGCCCAGCAAAGGCATCCGTGATCACCTCGGAGAGGTTTACTGTCTCCACCTGCGCCAGGGAGAGGGGGGCTGTGAAGCAGGAAGGTGGACCTCTTGCTGCCCTCCCTGACCCTGTGCCCACCCTGCTCCCATGCTGGCTTTGCCTTCCCTTGTCCACCACTTACCACGGACCAGGAGCGGTGGATGACTGGCCGGTACTGGAGCCGGAACCTGAGCTGGAAGTGGGGCTCCTTGGGCCAAGAGGAAGGGTACTTCCAGCTCACAAGGAGCCGCCGTGGGGCCAGGGGGATGGGCTCCACCACCAAGCCCTCTGGAGGGTCTGGCTTAACTGTTCGGGAGAGGACAGGGAGCCCTTGTCCCACTGCACTGCTCTGCAGAGGGGTGCTGGGCTCTCCACTGCCACCTGGGGCTGGATGCCCAGGGAATGGAAGGACACAGGGATGGACAGACGGATGGATGGGGACTCACTGATGGCCTGCATGGTGATGTCAAGGAGACGGAAGCTGGAGCCCAGCGGGTTCACCTCAGTGATGTTCAGGCGATAGGAGCTCCAGAACTCTGACCCATGGACAGTGCAGGTGCCAGGCTGGGATGGATCCTGCAGGCATGGCCCCATGTGCCCGTTCTTGTTCCTGCAGCCAAGTAGGCAGGGTGCTGACAGGTCCCCACTGCCCGCCAGGCATAGCTTGCTGGTGACACCAAGAGCCCAGTGGAGGTGGTAGCCCACATTATGTCTTAGGCAGGGTCCTGGCAGCTGCCCTCACCCCTCCAGAGCCCAGCAGCTCCCTCTGAGCATGGGAACCCCATCCCAGCTCCACCGTCCATCCTGGGAAGGTCCCTCCTGGGAAGGTCCCTCCCTGGGGCAAACTCTTCTCCCAGGTCCCCAGGTTTGTGGAGGTGGCTCCACTATGGGTACAACCAGCCCTTGCTTTGAGGATCCCACTGAGAACAGTGGCAGAGCCTTTGGGATAGAAGCCAGTCCCCAGGGCACAGGAACAGGATGGAAGCCAGTCCTACCTCCGCCTCTCTTCACCCGTCAGCGACTTCTTCCTGCCATGGAAAGATGAAAAAACAGTGAGGATAAGGGAACAGCACTGAAGCCAACCCCATCATGACCCAGAGAAGTGACAGGGGGGCTGCCCTGGACTACACCAATCCTGGAGGGCTGCTCTGTTGCACCCCACTCCTTGATTGATCCATGTGGGCAGCACAGCATGGAAGTTGGAGCTGACCCTATGCCCAGCCCTGCCAGTGAGCAGCCTGGCAGCGGGAGCTGGGGGTCTTAGGGAATGAGAGCATGGGGTGCCCAGGAGGGTTCTTCCCACAGGACCTGCCTCCCCACTCAGGATTTCATCACACAGCAGCACAGGGATGCTGATAAAAGCAGGGCCCTAGCAGCTGTCTTCACCCTCACCCTGTGGCCTGTGTTTCCCACTACCCCCTCCCCATAAGTCTCCACTGCTTCACATGGCCCCCTCCCCTGCACCCCCTGCCCCGCTTCAGCAGCTTTCAGCAGGGCTATGTTCTGTGGGCTCCAGCTGACTTCAAAGCAGCCTGCTAATTTGGCCAGCCGGGATAATTAGAAGCAGCGATGCCCTCGGGATTCCTTTCATCCTGAAGTGTGCTGAAATACTCAGCAGCTTGCAGATGACCTGCTTCTCTTACATAGCCCCTCTGGTGCTGGCAGAGCTATTGGCAGGGAGGGAGCCTGTCTGTGCTGGCCCCCAGTGCTGCTGGGGAGCCACCCTTAGAGCAAGTGACCCTGCTGCAGCGTCATGACCCTTGGGGCAGAGAGGGAACTCAGGGTGTGAGTCAGAAGGCCAGCAGGATTTGCCGGTTATCCTTGGCTGCGACTTGGGGTTCACCACATAAACCCCCCAGCCTGTGCCCTGTAGGGACCCATCACCTGTAGGTCGTGATGTATCTGGTGGGGAGGAAAGTCTCCACACTGGAGGTCCAGGAGCAGGAGAAATTCTCATAGTCAGACGCTCTGCAGGACACAAATGGGACCCCCGGCAGGTCTGGGGTCCAGGGGGAAGCGAAGGTCAGAGAAGGGTCCCCCTGTCCCACAGCCCATCTGGCACACACAGACCTCTGTGCCACCACCAAGTCCTCTCTTGGCAAGCCCTGACGGGAGCGCGGGCACCGCTGGCCCAGCCCAGTGGGGCCACCCCCTCCCACGCCCCAGTCCTCAGACACTCACGCCCCATGCGCAGGGACACGGCGTGCAGGAGGCCACCGTCCTCGCTGTGGCAGCTGTAGGTTCCCGCAGTGGCCAGGCTGGCACGGGGCAGCACCAGGGCTCCCTCCTGGATGGCCGAGCCCTCTGGCAGTGCTGCAGCACCTGCCCGTCTCCATTGCACCTGTGAGCTGGGGAGGAGAGACCAGGAGGGATGGGGACAGGGAGGTCATCTCAGGCCTACCTTGTAAATCCATCCCGTTGGGTAAATCTCCCGGTGTGCGTGGAAAACACCTACCTGTCACGGGCACCAGGACACAACAGGGTCACATCTGTCCCCACCTGTCCGTACTGCACACCTGCAGGGACACACACATCCCCACATGGGTGTCAGCACCCCCATACCAGGGCTGAGGGTCAAGGTGGGCAGCCTGGGGCTGTACCCCCCTGGGGAGCTGGGTGCTGGCTGTGGGGTCCTGCTTCATGTAGGAATCGCCACAGGGGACTGGGAAGGACTGGTCCCCGTTGGTGTAGGGCAATGGACAGCTGCAGGTGGGGGGCTGCTGGCCAGAGGACACCCATCACTGAGGGGCTGGCTCCAGTAGGTCTGTGCCCACCTGGGGGGAATAGGTTGTCTCCAGGCCTGGGATGTGGGGGCTTTGCAGGGGGTTCTGAGCATGCTCACCTTCCTCTCCCCAGCCCTCGGGAACAGCGAGGGAGGCAGACGCCAGGGCTGCTGCCAGGAACACCATCACCCTGCCCAGGCCTGGGATGGGACTGTGCATCTGTAGGAGGCAGAGTGGGAGGGAGAGGGTGTTATCCCCTATCACTAGGTGGCTGGCAGTGTCCAGATCCTACAGGAGCATCCCTGCAGGACCATGCACCCAACACCCCCTCCTCATCTCATTCCATCCTGCTGGGGACAGCACAGGGACAGCACCACCAGCACCCTGGCCAGGATACCTGGAAGGATCTGTGCCACTGACACAGCCAGTCCCCAGCCACCAAGGAGTCCCAATGTCTAGAGAGGGGATGCAAAGGGCAAACACAGATCAGGAGCTCCCTAGCCCTGCGTGGGCTGGCAGGATTAAGGGCTTTTTGCCATTCCAATCCTGTGCCGGGAGCACTGGCTGGCTTCCAGCCCTGGGGTGGTCCAGAGACCTGCACTGGTGCAGCTGGAGCAGGAAGGGAGCAAAGAGAAATTCTGGCCTGTTTTTATGTGGTAGGAGACAGGAATTAGATCTGAACAGGCTCATACAGCCAGGGCAGCAGGCCCATGAGAACTCAGACCGTACTAAGAGTGGAGCTGGCTGGGGGTCCCACATCATTGTCCATCCCCTTGCCAGCTGTAGGGCTGCTCCTTGCAGGACTGTGCCCTGCTGAGCCACTTGGGGTCTCTGGGCCTAAGGGAGAATAGCCCTGAAATCCCTTCCTCCCACTCAGACACCGCCTGTGAAGGAAGGGATGTGAACCCTGTTCTCCAGGAGTCAACTTCAGCCATAGATCTGGCCTTCCCACCCCTGTCTGTGCCAGACAGCATTGCTCTGTCCATCCCAGCCAGCATCACCCTGTCCATCTCAGCTAGATTCACCCCAAGGTGTCCAATCCAGCCTGCGTTGTTCTGCACATACCAGCCACTGTCTCCCTGTTCATCCCAGCCAGCACTGTCCTGTTCATCCCAGCCAGCATCACCCCGAGGCTTCCATCCCAGTGTACATTTTTCTGCGTGTATCAGCCACTGTCATCGTGTCCATCTATCCAGCATTATCCTGTCTGTGCCAGCCAGTGTTGCCTAAAGGCATCATTCCAGCCTGCATCACCCTGCACGTATCAGCCAGCAGCACCCTGTCCACCCAGCCAGCATCACCCTGTCTGTGCCAGCCAGCAACACCCCAAGGCATCCACCCTGGCCAGCATCATGCCATCCACATCAGCAGCATCACACAGCCCCTTTTCGGCCAGCCTGCCTGTCCCAAGCTGAACCACTGCACCCAGCAAGACCTCCCCTGCCCACCTCCCACAAACAGGCAGGCATACCACCCACATGGTTGGGCTCTGCTCCTGATGCAGGTGGGCAGGGGCTTGAGGGCTTGGGAGGCAGTGAGCTTCTCACCAGCCCCAAGTGCAAGCTGCAGCTCATGGGTGTAAATCCGTGTCCCCTGAGGCTCTGGGGTTTGACATCCAAGGGGGTTGCTCAGGGGAGGGATGCTCAAGCTGTGGATACGTACCTGGAGCAGCTGCCAGTTCTTCTCCTGCAGCTAGGTGCCCATGGCCACAGACCAAACCATGTGGGGAAAGAAACAAGAGCTACAAGGAGACATGCTGCAGTCCTGCAAGTGCTGGGGAGAAGGCATGTGGCAGCCCACATCAGCCCCATCCTGAACAAGCCAGGCAGCCTCAGACACAAGCCCCAAACAAAATAATTTCATGAGGCTGTCATAAGCTTTTCCTACCAAACCACTCAGAGAAATGTTCCCAAGAAAAGTCAGTTAAAAGTTCTCTGCCAAAACTATGCTGGTAACTAACTGGGAACATTCGGCCTGAAAATAAAATATTTTGGTGATGGAAAAAAAAAAAAAAAAAGAAGAAAAAAAGGAAGACTTAAAATACATTTAAAAGCAGCAACCAAAAATAACTCCAAACATCATGTGGGCCAGAGTTAAGGGGATGGTGCTGGGGGGGCTCAGGAAGAAGGGAGAGTGTCTTTGTGTGGAGAGACAGAAATAGTTTAAAAATAAAATCACTTCTTCTCCCAGCCACCCTGGGTTTTTATGCAAACACTGCAGAGGGTGAAGGCAGAGCTGCTGCACACATCAGTCACTGTGCTTCTCCATGGCAGGGGTTTATACTCCGGATGCTGGCTCACTGCTGACATGAGTTTACTAGCCCTCAGGGCTGCTGAGTGCTTCAAGACCAGCGTATATAAATGACCCTACAATGCTGAAAGGAACCTTTCCCCTGTGTGGACAAGGGAGAAGGTAGGGACACAGCATGATTTGCAGTCAGCTGTGGTAATATCCTTGGGGAACAGCACAAACTCCTCCTGGCCAGCCTGGCTGCTGGTGGTATTGCCAACAGACCACAGACCCCCATGTGGTGGCAGAGGGCATCCCTGCAGACCGAGTCCCCATCTGCATCCCAACCCCTAATCTCCATGGTGATCCCCCAAATGGTCCCCTACCCTGAGGACCACCCGGCATCCTCCCACCCTCCAGCACTGTCCATCTCAACCCCCCTCCAGCTCTCTCCATTCTCACTTCAGCTTCCCACGAGCTCCCCTGCCTCAGATATGCTCTTCTGGGCAGCTGCCCACCCCTGCCAGCACACTGTGGGGGAAGGCAGCATCAAGCATTCCCCAGGCACACACACTGGCTTAGTGAATGACCCACCTGAGCATTGCCAAAACCCAGCCAGAGCCGAGAAGACAGAAGAAACAGGGCAAACTCATCCTCACCCACCTGAAGGTCACAAACAACAGGGAAAGGAGCCACAGAGCTGGGGGAAGACCCAAAGCCTTCACCTGCCCATGGCAGCATGGTGAGGGGCCAGTAGCTCTGGCCAGCCAGACCTGCAAAACAGCCTGCCCAAAAAGGATCCCTTTACTTTCTGCAACCAAACTCCCTCCCTGAGGGAAAAAAGAGGCTGGCAAACCAATGCACACCTTGCTCAGTGGCTCTGCACCCTCACGGGTGGGCACACAGGCAGAGAAAGCATCCCTCTATGCTTCCTCTGGCCGTGACACATCCTGGGAACAGGGAGTCCCAGCACAGCAGTCTTGGAGCCGAGCCGGGACAGAAGGAACAATCAGAGCTTTTTTTCCTCCCTCCATGCTAATCCTGGCCCAAGAGGCGTCTGCCACCCACCCGGGGCTTGGTGACCTGCAGTCATGGCTGGGGCAGAGGGACCCAGCTGGGCCTGGGGCTGTGGCTTGGCCCTGGCAGGGTGGGCAGTGGTGCCCGACTCCGCTCCCTCAGCATGCGATGCTCTTGTCACCAGCAGGGCCAGGGTGACCAGGCTGTGCATGGCACCCAGCGATGTGAGCCAGCAGTGTAAGCTGCCTCTCTCCATCCTGCACTGACCCTGCTGTCCTGCTCGGCACCATTTGAGCTCATCCAGAAGTTTCCGGGGAGCTGAGGGGAGAAATCCTGCTGTCAGCCCCTTCCTGCACTCAAACTGAAATGCCGTGAGCCAAAACATCCTCCAAAATCACAGTCACGTGCACCAGCACCGATGCCTGTGTGGGGTGTGACAGTCCCCCCAGCACAGCCACTCTGTGCCATGCCCTGCAATCGCCTGGCAAAGCCCAGCACAGACTCTTGGGGGAGGCCAACTTTCTATTACACTCGACGCTCTGAAAGACAGTGGGCTGTGGGTTTTTTTTTGTTTTTTTTTTTTTGCTTTGCTTCATTTGAAGTTGCTCTTCAAAGAGAACGTGCCGCACACAGAGCAGGGGGTGGTGGCGGTGGTGACACAAGCAGAGGACGCTGTGCCACAGGGCTGAAGAAAGCAGCAGGGAGACACGGGATGTTCCCCACTGAACACAGAAAACTGGGGTGCCTCCCAAACTATCCCCAGGATGGTCTGAGGCAGCGTCGCTGCAGTGGAGATGTGGTAAGTTACCCAAGAGCCACCTGGCACCTCTGCCCACCAGATGCTCCACCCTGCCAGAGACACCCACCTGCAAAAAGCTGCTCTGCAGTGGGCGATGCCTGATGCTGGCTGGCTGTAACCCCCTGAAGATGGCATCATGCTGCACTCCTGTGCCTCAGCTAGGAGAACATCCCTGGCCCCGCACCCCAGACCCTCCTCTCTGTTTCTGTGGGAAACCCATTCCATGGCCAAGGGCAGCAGTGTTTTAAAGCAGCAGGAATTTCCTTCTTCTTGCTGTCCTGCAGGGTTGGGAGAGCAGCGCCCGCTAATCCCATCTCCTCTAGCAGCCCTGCAAAAGCCATGGCATAGCCTGAGCCCATCTAGATGGCCCTTGATCTTCCCAGAAAGCCACCAGCATCCCACCCCGGCAGCACTGGTGACCTCCACCATCATTGCATCAATATGCACCTTCAGGGTGAGGGGAGCCTCAACGCCACTGCTGTGACAGTCCCTTGCAGCCAGCCACCCCTGTCCATTAAATGCCACTGGCACCCTCCTAACCACTGGGTGCCTGGAGAAAGCCCAGCAACGGGTGCTTGCATGAAGGGAAACGTGTCCCTCCACCACCTCCAGGGCAACGCACAGCCCCCAGGATCACTGGCAGTGCCTGGCCACCCTCCTTGTTCACCCCTACGCACTGCTGGGGAGATGATCTCTGAGGCCAAGGGGAAGAGGCCCTGTAGTCATTCCCACCCTCTTTGGGGCCTTGAAGACCTCAAAAAGGGCTGCTTTCCTCTGCACTCCGGTGGGCTGCTGAGCACACACAGCTCACCATGCCTGCTGGGGAGGTACCACACAAGGCTGAGCTGAGCCAGCACACACACACACACAATTGCATCCAGTGCAATCCCTGCACACTGGAATTGCCCCAGTTAACCACTAAAACCAGTTACAGCCTTGCCCTGTGAGGCCAGTGAAATCAGTCACAGCCTGAACTTGGGATTAAACCCTTGTGAGGCTTAGCTCATGGCAGCCCCAACATGGGATCGTATCCCACATAGCTGAAGGGCAGGATTAAATTCCACTCAATCCAGAAGTCGGATTAAACCCAATTTAGCTCAGGACTGGGATTATATCCAGTAGAGCCCAAATTTGGGCTTAAATACAATGCAGTCCAAATTCAGTTAAATCCAGGAGTGGGGTTAACCTCAGCTCAGCCAAAATGTGGTGTTAGACCCAGAATAGTCCAAACATGGGGTTATTCAGTCCAAAAGTGGGGTTAAACTCAGCACAGCTCAGGAGTAGGGTTAACCCCAACTCAGCCCAAACATGGAGTTAAACTCCAGCTCAGCCCAAACACAGGGCTAACCCCAGCACAGTCCAAATATCAATGAAGCCCAGAACTGGGGCTAACCTCAGCTCAGACCAACCACGGGGTTACACAGTCCAAAGGTGGGGTTAAACCCAATGCAGCCCAGGGCTGGAGTTAACCCCAGTGCAGCCCAAACACTGGGTTCACCCCAGAACCTCTCAGGGAACCCATTCATCTCCAAATTGGGTACAACTCACATCTCCATTCAACCCCAACCAATCCCACCACCTCATTCTCTGGCAATGGGTATCCCCATGTGATGTCCTGCCGACCACAGCACCACTAGTGTTCAAAGCCAAGCCCACACCACCCCCACATCCCGAGGGTCACCTCTTTTTTCCGTGGAGCTGGCAGCCGCTAGTGGGACCTGGTGCTGGAGGTCCAGGGGGCCACCCCACACCTCAGCATGGTGGTTGCTTTGTGGAGGTCAGGCTCTTCTCTTACCCCAGTCAGAAAACTCCCGGCCCAACATCCCAATCTCCGCCTTTCCCTGCTCCATCCCATGGGAAGGAGAAGTCTCTGGCTCCCGGTTGTAACTAGAGGCATCGACAAAGGCCAAAACAGCAAGGGCTCTGTTAGCAGCCAGCAGCCCGAATGCCATGCCAGCTGGCAGGATTTCATTCAGAGGGGGGAGAGAAGGGGTCCCTCTGTCTCCATCCCCATCCCCACACTCCCCCCTCCAAGCCACGCACCAGAGAAATTCCTAAAAATAATCTCCTGGCTGTAAAGAAACCCAGCAGCACTGTAGCTGTAGTGCTGGTGGGCTTCTTTATAGCTGGGAGATTTATTTTTAGGATGGTGGGATGGAATTGTGGCAGGGCTTTCTCCCCACTGTCATGGGCACACGGTGGTGGGATGGAGACTGGCATGGTGCTAGATCTGGGGATACGGGTGGGACCTGTCAGCAGGAAACTGGGCTACCCTGTGATTACAGCAGGGTGGGAAAGGCTTTTCCTGTCCCAGGAACATTTTAGGATTTGGGACTCTTTCTGCCTCTGGGCTCAGCCCAGTCTAGTGGAGGTTTTGGTGAACATGCGGCTCTCCTGGCATGCCAGGGCAGCTGGGTACCAGTCTGCACCCCGACATTTAACCCCCCAGCAGCATCTGCATCCCACAGAACAAACTCCACCCCATAAGCTGGCTCTGGAGCTCACTCAAGAGCATATGTTTCCGAATATGTAGGGGACAGACACATGTATGTACACACATGTGAATGCTGCATGCAATCCCAGCTTCTCCTGGTGCTCCTGATGAACTCCAGCCTGGTGCTGAGAAACCTGAGCAGGAGAGGGGCCCCACAGCATCCCTCTGCCCGGATCTCCCCCCATCCCTCTCTGTGCTCCAAAGCTGGCCAGTGGCTTGGAGCCATCGTGCTCAGCTCCATCTGAGGCACGAAGGCATCCAGGTCAGCCAAAATCCTGGGCCAAAACAAACAGCTCACCTTACAAAAACACTCCTCCAGCTAGCAATTTGCTGTCACTCCGTTTGAAAACAAAATCCCTTTTGGGCCAGAGAGAGATTTCATGTGCCATTAAGTGCCACATGGGCGGCCAAATAAAGCCACCACCACCAGCAGTGTCCCTCCGTGGGTGGAGGACGGCAGCTGCAGACCCTCGGCAATGTGGGCTGTGTGGATGTCTGTGCAGGCTCTGGTACCTGATGGGATAACCACAGCTTGTCTTCTCCAAGATTGGAGGTGACCCTGCCTGCTTGGCTAAGAGGGGGAAGCTCAGGGGACAGCAGGATGCAAGGAACATGGAAGAGATGGAGGCTGGGGAAACACCTCATTGTTGCAGCATCCCTGTCCCTTGCCTTGTGCCAGGTCAGTAAGATGGGAGCCCCCAAGTCAAAAGGAGAGGTGGAAATGTGGCAAGAAGTGGGGAAATGACCCCACCAAGGCTGGAGGCTGCAGCAAAAGGCCAGGGGATGGGGGCTGTGCCCTGCCTGAGTTGAGAAGGTTGGAAAAACACTAACTGGCTCACTTTCTGCTAGCGGAAAAAAAAACCCAAAACAACACCCGAGTTCTCCTGAAAGATTGTGATCATACTCGAGCTGGGAGGGAAAAGCAGGGTAACACGGTGAGTGTGCTGACACATCTTCCACCATGCTGGAGAGATGCCCTGGCCCTGCTTGGGGCCAGCTCTGTTTACAGGCTCCTATTGTCTTATTTTTTTTTTTTTCCTTTTGGGTTTCCCCCCCCTCCCACCTCCCATGTTATAGTTTAGAGTAAACAAAAGCAAGAAGCCTCTCACTCCAAACATTTCAGCCATCCCAAACTTTCTCCAGAGGGGGGCTGCGCGTGGAATTTTCCTCGTCCAAAAGAATTTCGAAATGTTCCCGTTGCAGCTTGCTCTGACTGGAGGCCAAGGCTGCTCTGAAATCCTTCACTAAATGCTCAAGCTGTCCTCTGCACAGCCCCAGCTCCAGCTAAAGACACCAAGGACCAGCAGCTGCCGTGCCCCAAAACCCAGCCGTGCACAGGGAAACCCTCCAGCCTGGCACACATGCCAGAGGGGGATGGAGGCACGTCCCAGCCTGTACAACCCCCACAGCATGTTACCTGAGAAGATCCAGCAGGTCCTGGTGACGTCAGATCCTACTTTCTATATTTTAATCTGATGCTACTCTTATTATTTCTCCGAGATGGTGATGCTGGTGCAAAGAGCTTTGGTGCTCTTTTGGTTGCACCCCAAATCACAGGCAGACAGAGCCAGAGGGGATGGTGTACAGTATCTATCCCGGCATTTGAAGCCAGGGTGCACAGTGCTGCCCCCTGCACATTCCTGAGAGATGGGATTCTGGAGGGGAGAAGGACACCTCCTCCCAGATGAGCCATGGTGATGGGTATCACGCAAGGGTGCTTCTCTTTCCTAGCTCACATCACACAGTCAGGGTCTGCACCCCAGTTCCAGAAGATGTGGGACTCCAACATGGGCAGTCAAGAGGTCCCCAGGAGCTAGACACAGATGGCACGTGGGATCCCACTAGATCCCAGCGTGGGGGTGATGGCACTACTCAGTCCCCCAGCAGTGGGGGCTTCAGGGTGGCCCCTGAAACAACCAGAGGGATAACGTCAGCAGTTGCAGGAAGAAGGACCCGAAGCTCAGCCCAGCATGGGTTTGGCTGTCAACGCAAGCCATTGTGGTGGCCTGGCACGTCGACATCCCCTGCTTGCTTTCCCAAATGGTCCTTGGATGCGTGTCACTAGGTAGGTGGTCTCGCAGCCTGAGACACACCCAGACACCATGGGGAGTCCCCACATCCCCCTTCCCTGGGCTTATACAGATTTGGGGGGCTGTAACAGCTTCATGCACCCAATGCTGTCAGCCCAGGAAGGCAAAACTTTTCAGGTACCCCCTGCATCCCTCCCCAATCCAAATCCTGCCTCAGAGGACAGAGAGCCCCATTCAACCACAGTAGCACTGCCGGGGGGTGGGGGGTGCGATACCTCAGTTCCAAACTGTACAGGGGTCTTGCTGTGGGACAGACCTTCACCAGGTGACCCTGCTGCCTTGGCACCATCTCCCCACGACGCCTTGCTGGGCTCTCCTCGTCTGCGGAGGCTGCTTGGTGGCTTACCATGGGAGTGGTCCTACCCCCTCCCCACCACCCTGCAGCAGCACCCTCCCCTATAAAGGGGCCAGGCAGAGCCCCCGACACAGCAGATGGGGTCTGTAAGGTGAGGCTCCCCCAGGTGTGTTTGCCTTGGCTGGGGCTCAAACCCATCTAATTAGAGCTATAGAAAACATATATTTAAAAAAAAAAATAACACCGAAAATGAGGGGGGAAAAAAACGAGGGGGGAAAAATAATCCTCTCCCCTTTACTGGGGCCCAGGGTTTGGCTGGGGTTTCTCGGCAGGCCAAGCTCAGGCAATACAGGCTTTGCTGGCAGCAGCCCGGCGAGGGAGGGGTGTTTGTGGATATTAAAATGCACTCATAAAGGAGAATAAAAGGGCAGCCTTGTTTCTGAACGAGTCTCTGAGGCTTTCCCCTCTCCCGGCATGCTCGGCACCTGGCCGGCAGCACAGGCAACTCCCCCTTCCTGCAGCCCCCTCCAGCCCCCCATGCCTTGCCCAAGGACTGTGGTGCTGCCAGCGAGACCCCAACCACCATGGGGTGGAAGCCCAACACCTTTGGGTGGGAGCAGTTTTGGGAGACTCCCCCTCCTCTGCAGTAGGTTAAAGTGACTGCTGACGCTTCTGGAAAACTCACCGCTCTATGTCCCTTTCTCCAGGTCCCTGGAACTCCCTGCCCTCCCCTGCCTGCTGCCCAGCCTGCATGCAGGCAGGGCTGCCTGGCCCCAGATGCTTGGCAGCAGCCACATGGCAGCACCACCAGTATTTCACTGCCTGGCCTCTCCTTGCCTCCCCAACAGAGGCAGAACAAACTGGATGGTGTTTTAGCCAAGGTTTAAAATTAGCCCCTGGTACCAAACACCCATGCAGGGCAAGGGGCCATGGCAGGGTCCCATGTGGCTCTCTGGTGCCTTGGAGTCTCCCCCCATCCCCAGGGACTGTCAAACCTCTGCAGAAGCCCTCTCCTTGGGACCTCTCCCCTAATCCATCGCTGAAGCGGGATGCTGCTTCCCTGCAGCATCTCCTCTGCCTCCTTGCTGCTGTGCCCAGCTCCAAAGAGCTGTGGCCAGGAGGTCAGGGAGCCAGGAGGTCAGGGAGGTCAGGCATCAGTCCAGCAAGGGTGGCCCCAACCCAGCCCCTCCTGCTCAGCCAGAGATGCCCAGTGCACATCTGTCTGTACCACCACCCTCTGCCCCCTCATCAGGGCAGCGAGGAGGGGCTATGGTGGGCTGCGAGCCCAGAAGCCCCCCACCTCTCCCTTCCCCCATTCCTCCTTCCTTTCCCTGGCAGCATCCCAAAAGCACAGGCTCACCAAGCCTCCAGCCCCACAGGAACCTAAAGCACACCATGTCCCCAGCCATGGCCCAAATGACTAACGCCCCAGCAAGCGAGCTGGGTGCCGCCAGGGCGAGCGGGGCCCGTCCCTTGGCTGTGCTCCCTCTCCACTGTGGTGAAATCACGTCTGGAGAAAGCACGGGGCAGGAGCTGCCGGATCCCCCCCCCTGCTACTTCCCAGTGAGGATGCTCTTTCTCCCTGCCTGCTGGCTGGTTGCCCCCACTCTGCAAAGCCCACATCCCAGTAGAGGGATGCTCGGGGCATGCAGCTTGAGAGAGCCTCACATCCCATCTTCTACTCCTCGCTCCAGACCCTGTAGCAGCATCCCAGCTGTGGAAATGACCGCAGGATGTGGAATGGCAGCAGCAAGCCTTAGGTGCTCATAAAACTCTCCTGGGGAGCGAGTAGGAACCTCTAACCTCCCTGTAACCTCTCTCATAGCAGTGCAACCCTGCCAAAGCCTCGGGTGAAAACTGAGGGGCAACACTGACTACCCCTATGGTGGAAGAAACGGGCTGATGGAAGGAGCCGGTGGCTCCAGCAGGCTGGAAACACCCTTGGGCAGCACCAGAGGGGACGGTGAGGGATGGGCCACTGCTGCTCGCCTCTGACCTGGCACGCGGCACGCGCCGGCTGCGACGGGGGGGGGGTGACTAATACAGCTCTTTAAACGCCTCCGCCGGCACGGGAGCGTGGCTCCGGGGTTAGGGTTTAATTATCTGCCTTCCTCGGCAGCCCCAGCTCTCTCCTCTTGCTGAACCGCTGCGGAGACCCCGGGGATGGCGTCCGTCCCCTCCCTGGCTGGGGCTGCTGGCACTGAGCGAGCAGGGCTGCAGTGGGAAGCTGGCCGGGAGCACGCCGAGGCTGCAGCTGGGGGCTATAAAAAGCACGGCTGCGGTATGAAGCGAGGCACTGAGAGGGGAATAAAATGAAATCAGGTGGTGGATGAGCCGGGTGCCTGCTTCTTCCACCAGGGCTGTTGCCGGTGGTGCTCCCCATCATCCTTTCCCAGCCCCCCTGCCTGGCCAGCAGCCCAGCAAGGCTGGGGCAGAGAGGAGAGATGAGATCTGGCAAAGGATGGAGGGAGCAAGGCTGGGTCAGCAGGCGATGGAGGAGGCCAAGGCTGAGGGAACAATCACTGGCTCCCGCACGTGTGCTCCTGCCCAGGATGGAGGCATTGCAGCCACCCCTTGCCCAGCTCAGAGGTGTGGGATCCAGGCATCCAGCCCCCTGGCAGTTTCTCCCAAGGATTAACCGTGCCCTGATTTATGGCCAGAGGTGCCTTTGTGGGGGAGGGAGAAGCTGGCATATCAACATTAAGAGTGAGTACCCCACCGTTCCAGCACCCCCATCCCAGCAGAGACCTCACCCAGTGGGGACAGCAACAGCACAAGCCAGGGACAGACAGGGCTCTCCCTGGGCTGGCAGGAGCTCCTTGCTCAGGGACACACTGTGTTTGCACAAGCCTGAGCAGGGGAAGGTCAGATTAATTTTAAACCTGAATAAACAAGGAGAGAAGGCAATGCCAGAGCTCGCCCTTCCCCATGAGGATGCCCAGTAGCAGGGCACAGCACCCATGGCACAGCCATGCCCAGCCTGGGTACCACCCAGGTTCAGCCCCAGGGCTCACATCACCCTAGGAGAGCCAGGACAGACACAAACCCCAAATCCCATGCCCAGGGACCTCTCTTTTCTGCAAGGAGCTCTCAGCTGAGTCAGTGCTGGAAGCAGTGAGAGTAGCTCCTGCTCGCCCTTGCAAAACCCCTCTGGCCTCCTTGGGGAAGCACCCGACCTGGGACCCCCATCCCATCGGGAGCAGCACCAGGGCTTGCCTGTCCCCCAACCATGGTGTACAACGTGGTCTTGGGAAACAACCAAGACGAACAAAAAAAATACAATAAAACTGTTTGTGGGTCAGGAGGAAAATGGAAAAAAAAAAAAAAAGTTTGTGTTCTTCTTGCCAAAAGGAAAATAAAACCCAAAACATTTTGTTCTAAATGATAGGTCTTGTTTAGTTTTCAGTGGTTTTACTTTTTTAAAATGGTTTGAGTTAAATTGAGCTAAATTTGGCTACCAAACATTACCTTGGGGTGGGGAATAAAATAAAAAAAAAAAAAAAATAAAATCAAAACATCTCATTTGGAAAATGTCAAGAGTGAAACGCCACAGCTTTTCCAGCCCTGGGAGAGCCGCAGCCAGGCGCTGAACCCAGCTCACAGCTTGTGATGCCTGCCCCAAAAGCCACCTTTTTTCCAGCAAATGAAGCAGCTGCTCTGCCAGTGGGCAGCCAGGAGGGCTCATGCCCCAGTGCTTGGCTCCCACTGGGGATGTCCCGTGTCTGTGCTGGTCCCTGGGACCTGTCAGGGCATGGACAGACCCCGCTGTAGCCAGCAGCTGAGCGCTCGAGCCGAATCCAAGCCGAGCCGTTCCCCAAAACTCCTCTTTAAATGTCTTTTCTATTAGGTCAGCATTCCTGTGTCGCCCGGGGAAGGTGGTTACGGCCGGCAGCCCGGCACACAGGCTCCTCGGTGCCGGCTGCTGGCTCTTTGTCAGCGAGCAGCCTGCCCACGCTATTAAATTACTGAGAAAAATGGCTCGTTTCACCAAAAATTAGGTGCAAGAACCTCTCGTGTGGTGGCAAGGCAAGCTGGTAATTGGAAATTCATAGAGCTGGCCGCAAATCCTGCCCCCGGCTCCTCTCCACCCTCCTCTGGTTGCGGTGAGGGATAGTGGAGAGGTTCACTGGGATGGAGATACAGTGGTCATGTCGCCGGCAGCACTGCTGAGGTCCCCTGTGTACCCCAGGATGGTCAAACGCTGCTGCACTGTCTCTCTGCCTTTGGTAGATAGGGAAAATAAGTGAATAAAAGCCCTTATGGACGTTTTCAGGCACCAGAGGATGAAAATACTCTGTGTGCAGCTGAAACTGCTCAACCCTACTGGGGACAGGGTTCATGGGGACATGGGCTGGGGATGCAGCAGCACACACTGAAAACTAAGATGACCATACCTTGGTTACATCCTTAGCCCATCCCAGGCACAGCACAAGCACCACTGCCACTCCATCTGAGCCCAGGCACCTCCACATCTTCCTTCCAGACCATTCAAGAGTCTCAACCTCAACACCTCACCAACTGAGCAGAGCCCTCTGAGGCATGGGGCTTGGAGCAACCTGGTCTAGTGGGACATGGAACTAGACGATCTTTAAGGTCCTTTCAAACCCAAATAATTCTGTGATTCTATCTCCAGAGTAAATTGCCCAGCTGTCAGAGCTGCCAGAAAGCCTGTCGCACATTTGCAGGCTCTGGTTGGGAAGGAGGGATGGGGAGGATGTGCAGCAGACTGAGAGCTGTGTCAACAGGATACTTCAAGAGATTGGCCTCACTGGAGTTCACACTGGTGGCTTCCCACACGGTCACAGGCACCCAAGGAGGCCACGTCCTGCTCCCTGTGTGCACTGCCTGCCCCTGGTGCTGCAGGGATGGGGAACACGGCAGCTGGGGAGCCCAAGGTCCTGAATTGTTTTTTGGGTGCTGGGGGGTACAAGGATCTCAGCTGCAGAGAAGGAATGGAGCTGGGTGTGGGATTGGGAATGCTGAGAGAAAAGGGATGCTTCCCTGGGAACAGCCATGCTCCAGCCATAATGCTGCAAAACTCAAAGCTGGGATAGCATGGATGAGTCTCACAGGAGCTACAAAACAGTCCCCCCCCTGGAGCCTCTCAGGAGCTAAAAAAATCAAAAGCAGCTGAAGCACCGAGGAACCCCCCGGGGTTGCGTGTTGGCCCTTGCAAGACAAGGATGGAGCAATAGCTGGTTGAGTCCACCAGCTCCTCCTAAGCCTTGAGGCCTCAGGCAAAACTCATGGAAAGCAAAGGACAAGCTCCTGCCGACCTCCCCAGGGGCTGGGGGCTGGCCCTGCAAGAAAGTCTGGAGTGATGCCAGCTGGCTCAGCCACCCTGCGTGACAGTGGCTTTCGCAAAGCCAAGCTGGGACACAGTGGCAAAGCCATCCCTGGGGACCTTCGTGGGGCTGTTGCTGCACAGCTGTCAGGAGCTCTGTCTCAACACTGGCAGGGCGCTGGGCTGGCCAACAGTGGAGACTCTGCATTATGGCAGGTTTTTTTTGGTTTTTGCTAGCTACTTTTGCAGGATGGCGAGGGCAGAATCGTGCCTTTCACAGTGTATTGAATTCAAGAGGCACTGATGCCCACGCCAACCTTCATCAAAGAGGGGCTGGCGAGGTCCCTGGCTCCAGCTGCGGTTATCGGTCTGGCCAGGATGAAGCACACAGGGCTTTTGGTCCCAAAGGAAGGGCTGGTGAAAGCACAGGAAGGCAAAGGAAACAGCTGGTCGAGCATTTCCCCACAAGCCCATGGGGATGTGCTTCAGGGATGCCATGCCAGTAACGTTGCCTCCCACATGCTTTTCTGTGAGGACATCCACACCCTTCAGGGCTGCCAGCAGGATGGTAGGTGGCATCCCTGAGCACTGTTCAGGGCTTCCCAAGGTGGGACATGACTCAGAGGCAGTCCCTCTCTGCCAAAGTCAGAAGACCTTCCTCAAGTGCCACAGAGATGATGCTCATCCAAAGCTGGCACCTTCTCCCATTCCTTCTTCCCCTTGGTGCATCTCCAACATCGCCTTTTCAACAAGGTGTGATATCCCTTGTTTTCACTTTAGGAGGTGGGGTAAACTAGAAGATACCCAAAAGACCTTCTTTCCACCATCAGGATTTCATTAGATGAAGACGTCCTAAACTCTTCCATCTCTCCCTATAAGGCAATATCTGTGGGACCATAACCATTTTTATTAGTTTGTTTCTATTTCAGCCATCTCTGTATTGAGAGGAGAGGACCAGAGCTGAGCAGCCTCTAGGGAGCCCCAGGATGATTTCCAAAATGTTTTTGGCATCCTCCTCTCTCCTAGTTGATGTACTGTCCTACCTGTGGTCCCCTGGCCATTACCACCTGCATGGGCCAGCGCCACTTCTGACCACGTCAGGTCTCACCCAAGGTCCCTCTAGCCTGCTTGTTCTCTCCAAAAGCATCTTGAGCTGAGCATGAGTGGACATGACCTTCTCCTGGCCAGACCCTTCTGAAATCCCTCATAAGATTTTTCAGCAAGGACCAACCCTCACTGGAAGAAGCCCAGCATCCACTGGCCAGATGTGACCACAGCACACGGTCCTGGTAGGACAGAGATGAATCAAATCTTGACACGCTTCTTACCCCTCTTCCTCCTGGATCTCCCCCATCCCAAACCCCAGAGGAGGAGGAACTATTTGCCAGTTGTTGTTTTTTTTCCATGTCCCAGACTCATACCACTGGAGAGAAGAGAGAATCATACTTTTCAGCCCAGTCTGTACTGGAGAGCCTGGCATATGCTCCAGGGGCTGCAGGTGCTGTGACCATCCAAAAGAGCCTGAAGCTCACCCTGTTCCACCCCTGTGCCAGTATGACTCAGAGACCTGGGAAGCAGTCAGACTGGAGAGATAATTCCTCTTAACACACTGATCCCTGACACCACAAACCTGCTTCTAATTGCCAGAGGAATTTTCCTTTTTTTCCCTGGAAGTGGTCTGTGGGAACCTTGTTGAAGACAACTCTAGCATAGCTGCAAAGCATCTGCACTCTTCCCCACCTCCACAGCCTGGATGGGAGTAGGAAACCATCGTTGGGAGGTGCAGAGAAATGTGCTGGTAAGAGTTTGGGTCGCAAGGTCACTACATCCCTAATCAGAGAGATTTGGTGATTTTCACACATGCAATGCTGTTGAAACCACCAGAACACTTAGAAAAACCAAAAGCTCTCTAAAAATCCCAGCGAGTCACTCCAGACAGCCCAAGGCTAATTCCTGATGCTAGCTTTGTATCAGCATCCCAAATGCCAGCCAGGCCTCAGTGTATCACCCACTGGGGAGACCTCCTGTCCTATCTGAGCTGTGTCCTTGGCTACATCTTTGGCAGGGGCAGGGCCACCCTCTCCCATGCTTGAACAAGAATAGGGAAAAAAAGCTAGGAGAGGTGCCCAGATTTTCCAAAGGGAGAAAAGCAGAGCCACAAGCCAGCACCTGCCCCCTCCTGCGGGAAGCATCTTGTGAGGGGTTTTCCTCCACAGCCAAACCCGCAGGAGAAGAGGAGGCAAGAATCCTTCGGCTTGTTTAACCTAACGAGGAAGCTATAAATACAGCAGGGTAAACACCGGAGAGGGAGAAGAGGTCTTGAAATAAAAGCACAATGTTGGCACAAACCCACAGGGGAATAAGCTCTCCAGGAACGCATTCAGCAGGAAACCAGAGGGAGGTTGAGTCCTGCGTGAGCAGGAAGAGTCTGGAGTTGCCTTTGAACAAGAATGGAACGGAAAAAGAGGGTTTGAACGGAGTGCTCAGCTAGTTCATGGCAGGTGAGGGTTCTGCACATCGTCATCATCCATGGGGGTTTTGACACTCTGGATGGTGCAGGCAAAGAGGAGGAGAGGAGCTGGGGACACAGGGTACCTCTAGGTTAGGGGATGCAGGTGTGGGCTGCCCACCCACCCATAATGACTTCTGATAAACCCAGCAGCTGCAAAAGGGAACCACTGCTGCTACCACGATGAAGACAGCGGGGAGACGTCGCATCATGAGTCATTCATTCATACTTCACAAACAGGGCCTGCACTTAGCCAAGCATCCTCCTCCCCCCGCTGCCAAGACAGCTCTCTGGGTTGGGGAAAAAGTGGCTTATCAGATATAATCAAGTAAAATTTTCCCTTCCCTGCGAGGTTCCCAAAAGACTGAAGTTCATGGACAAGGAGACAGGGCAAAACTGTAGGTGCTCCTCTTCTAGCTTCCGGCAGGCAGTTTCTCCCTTCAGCTGCATCCTCCAGGATTTTGGCCCATTCCCCAGCATTTCAACCAGGGGTTCCTCTCTATCACTCTACTGCACCTCACATCCCCTCTTCACCCACTGCTGGTGATGTGCAGCCCTGCACACCTCTGTCCCTCGGCTCCCTGTCACTTCAGCTGCCAAGGTCAGTCTGCAGGTCTCCAGAAAGGAGCTGTGGCCCCTTTCACTCCCCCTAAAAAGGGCCAGGTTGGTGGAGCAGAGGGTACCTGAGTGCTGGGGGGACATTGTAGCCATGTTTTGTCCCCATTGCTGCCCCAGAAGCCCCACTGGCTCAGCCTCCACTAGCTCAAAGCTCCTCTGCCCCGTACCGGGCTGGGATGCCGCGGGCTCTGTGCCACCCTGTGTGTAACCACGCCGCGATCTGCCGTCCTACAAACCGAGGCAGAGTGCAAACACCCCACCTCCTCCTGCAAACGCAGCGGCCAGACGTGGCTGTAGCCTGCAAGGAGCTGGCACCTCCTGAAGTGCTCGGCCAGCCCCGGGCAGCCCAGCACCGGCTACACCACTAACACTGGTCAATCCAACACCGGTTCAGGCACAGCAACGTGACCGTGAGTTGCCGTAGCTCTGGGTTTCTCCTCCCCGTGGGGACCAAGGCACAAAGAAAATCCTACTCCCAAGGCACCTCCTGGCCTTGTCACGGCAGGGTCTGGGTTTGCTGACAGTGTTGTTTGAGCCAAGCTCAGCCCTGTGGCTCTCTTTGATGCCTAGAGCCAGCCTGGAGCCAGACCTCGGAGGCGACCTCGGGGGTGACGGAGACAGCCTGGGCACCCGCAGGGGCTGGCAGAGGATTAAGAAGTTGCGATAGTGATGGCGTCCCACGGCAAGGAGGGACAGGGCAGGCAGAGAGTCCTGCCAGTGCCCGCCCATGGGAAAGCGCCTCTTTCCGCGCCTCTCGTAATTGGGAGCAGCTTTTCCCTCCTCGGACCCCCCAGGAGAAGAGGGGGCCCTGCCAGGGAAGCGCTTTGCCTGGTGGTGTTCCAGCCTTTCTCCAGCAAACGGTCCCCGGAGACCAGGAGGGGAAGGGGGGACTCAACATTCGGGGGAGGGGGAAAGGCGAGCATCTGTGGAGGCTGGGGAAAGAGGCTCCAAGTTCCCACTTTGAGAATTTCGTCCGTTCCCGGAGCATCTCCAGGCAAAGCGGAGGCGTGCCGGGGCAGCAGCATCGGGTACCTCCAGGCAAGCGGGAGGGCAAGCCCTTGCCAGCCACTTTGTGAGGACACACACCCCCTCCCCCCCCCGAAAAAAAAAACAACAACCCAACAACCCAACTTTCCCCGTACGAGCAGCAAACAGCCGGTGGAGCCTGGCCGCAGCCGCACGCCCCTCACCGCGGCGTCGAGCCGTTCCCCCTGGGGCAGGGTGGTGGGGAGATATTAGGAGCGAGGGGGGAGTTAGTCCTACCTTCCTGCGTGTCTCCGTGGCTATGTGTCCATGGCGCTCGGCGGAGCGGGGCCGGGAGCGGGAGCGGGGAGCCCGCACCGGGGCTGGCTGGGGCCGGTATCGCGGGCGGTGCGAAGCCGGCGGGGCTGCCGCCGCCGCTCCATTGGAGCAGGGCGCTGCCAATCTGCCTCCACCGCCCCGGGACGCTTCCTGTCTGCGAGCCGCCCCCCGGACCCGGGCCGGCCCCGCCACCGCCCCTTTCCATCTCCCGGGTGAGTGGTCTCGCCCCCGGGGTGCGCGGTGGCTCCCCCGAGCCTCGCGGTGCCGCTCCCCGCCGCGGCGCTGGGCTCGTCCCCCCACTCCCCCTCTCCCGGGGCGCGCTGGTGCACGGTGACACCCCGGGGTACGGGGATGCCCTCGGGAGAAGCCCCTTCATTCGCGGGTCCTGCCCGCCCCCTCTCCCAGCACCCCGAAGGTGTGTGGAGCCAGGCAGGTCTTGGCCATGACTCAGTTTCCCTCGCTCCTGGGAGGGCCGTTGCTTTGGTGTTTGTAGTGGTTTATAGTGGGTGAAATCTGGCCCCGGGGCTCGTGCTCCCGAGGTGAAGAAAACCCTCGTTCCTCTTCACTGCTTTTGGTGTGTGTTTTCCTGCCCTTTTTCGCAGCACCCCTGCATCTCCTTACCTGCTTTCCCTTGAAAATGGGCATGTGTTCCGATTTCACCACAGTGAAAATTTTCAGGAGGAAAACAAACCCACGATGTTGAAACTCTGCAATGGCAAAACCAGCAGGTGAAGAACCCTTGGAAAGTCTCCTCCCTCAGCCTCTAAGACCAAGCATGGTCTGGGGTCCCCCCGGGACACTCTGGAGAGGCTGGCTGATGCCATTGTGGCTGTTGCTGCTGGAGCCCTGGGTCACACCCAGCATTTCCCTCTCCACTTGGGCACAGCGCCTGTAGGGAGATAAGAGCCTCGTGCCTTAGGTGTGTGCAGCACCCACGCAGAACCGCTCCAGCAATCCTGCTACAACCGACTGCTCTGCATCCCAACAGGAATAAATGGGGTCATAGCTGCGCTCTGCAAACCTGCAGTAACACAAATGATCCTTGCTCGTGCCCTGCCACACCTTTGCAACTCCACAGTAACACACCCTGGACTCATTTCACCTCTCGTGTAACCCTGCCAGTAATCAACTGGTGTTTTCCCGTGCAACCCTACGATAATGGGCTTTGGGAGAGGTGGAGGTTGCCTGTGGGGTGAGCATGCCCATCCCAGAGGCTGTGCAGGCTCCTGGCCTTGCAGTGGCCAGTGGGTGTTGTGGCAGTGGGTGTTGTGGGTGTTGTGCTCAGCTGTGGTTGAGGCTCGGTGGGCACACTGCCCAAGGAATAAGCCCAGTGCAGCACATCTGCTCATGGCCTGGGCTGCTGCCTCACTAGCCACATGTGGCCAAATCCGTCCTGCCTGCACTACGAGAGCTGGGGCTGTGCCAGGGCTAGGGATGTTCCTCCCAGAGTCAGCTCCCATGGCTTTTCAGGTGCTTTGGGATCTGGTCCCGCCATCCTGCTTGCATCTGCCTGCAGGTAATGGCCCATGTGGGTTTGGGGAGCCCAGGGATGTAGGAGGGGCTGGTCATGAGTAGAGAGACCTTTGTTGTTCCATCCAGCTTCTCACTTTCCCCTTCCTGCCTCTCCACACCACCCTGCACTCTGCAGTCGGTGTGAGCTGAGGGAAGCCAAGCATCTTGCAGGATCGGCCCCTCTGGAAGGAGCAGTGCTGGAAGGCTGCATCAAAGCATTTGGCAGTGGGTTTTCTCCCGGGATCAGACCCTGAGCTTCCCCCAGTGTTTCGTGGTGCTCGCTGGGCGCCGAGAGCTGGGCTGCGTGGCGCCAGGGCTGGCGAGGAGCCACGTGCTGCTTTCTCTGCTGCTGTAGCTCTGGAGCACAGAGCCGAGCTGCGGATCTGGGGAATCCCCCAGCTGTGCAGGGCTGGGGCCACCCTTGAGGTTGGGAAGCTGAGAACCGAGCTTGATTTTGCAGGGTTGGAGTTGACAGACACCCCACCAGTGCTGGAACAAGGGACAAGGTGGGGCTCTGGGGCTTGCCGGGCCCCTGGAGTCAGCCAGCTGAGATGTTGGGTGAAGAAGGGGCAGGTTTGGCAGGGGTAGTGTGGGGTCTGCTGAGAGACCAGGGTACTTGCTGGGGCTGCAGGCACCCTGGAGTCCTCGGGGCAGGATTTCTCTGTGCATTTCTGGCACAGGGCAAGCAAGACTGGCACTCTCTCCAGCTATGACATTGTGGCTCTTCCCCTGCTCCATCCTTAGGCTCAGGTGAGAATCATTACCTCCACACACCTCCTGGCTCCTTCATTCTCCTGTGGCACGAAAGTTGACCAGAGGTCATCTCCCAGGCTGGCTGCAGCATTCCACCCAGCAGCTGTGCTTCCTCTCAGCACCCCAGAAGGTCTGAATTTGGGGTCTCTCTTCCCTCTCCTCTGAGCAGAGATCAGGCCAGAGAGGGAGCTGCCAGCCCTTCTCCAGGTAGGTTGAGACTTGTACACATGAGCAGAAGGCTGGAGGTTATATGACACTAACCCACACAGGACCTGCTGAATTAGGGCCTTGTGAGCTGTGGTAATTGCAGGGCATGCATGCCCCAAAACTGAGACCCAATGACTGTCCCAGACATCCCAGATGCACAGGTGTCTGTTCCAGAGGTGCAGGTGCCTGTTGAGTGTGGGGCATCACAGGGCAACTGGGCTGCGCTGGTTGGCACCAGCTCGTTTTCCCTCCATGGGACCAGCTCTGTGAAGCCTCCTGCTCAGTGGCTTTGCTCCTCCTGGCTTGGCGCGTGGCTGGGCTCTGGCTGACGTGCCGTGGATATGGCCCTGTTTGAAGTGCAGGCTTGTTGTGTGTTTACCCTGGCCAGCCTGAGGTGTACAGGAAACCAGAGAGCTCTGCTCCCTGGCTGTCACTTTATTTATTATGGTCAGAGCTCGGTCTGCCCACGCTGTGAAAAGAAGGTAGCAAAAACCCCAAGTGCTGCAGTGCGGCTCCAGCCCTGCCAGACCTGCTCTGCTCTGATTCCTACTACTGTCCTGTGGCTGAGAGTAGTACTCTCTTGGAGCAGGATGGTGGGATGCTCAGTGCCATGTCATGCTCATCCTGTCTGAGATCAGGGTGGCTTGTCCCAGATGTGTCCAGCCATACCATGCCACAAGAAACTGCTGATGGATGCTCAGCCTGATGCCACACCACAAGCATTACCTTCACTGGCACCTGGGTGTCCCAGGCCGATTGCATCTTCCTTGGCTCTTCACTTCTGCTCTGCAAAACAGCAGTGAGCATTGCCCAAGGTCTGCAGAGCTACATCCCTGCTCCAGGGCTTTCGCTTCATCTGTTTCTGCCACCCCTGCAAAAAAGATGTACAGGGCACAGCCCAGCTGCCACCCTGATGTGCAGAGCGCAGAGCTTACCCACTCTTTGGGCTTTCAGGATCACAGTGGTTCATTGCCTGTGGCCAGTGGCTCCATGCAGCCTGCTCCAGCCCTACTGTCATGGCAGGTCCTCTTCTTGGAGGTGACACCACAGTGGTGACAATGGTTGCTTTAAGGATAGAGTTTAAAGATTGAAGGCTGCTGAGGACAGGGAGTCCTTTCCTCTGGGGCTGGGGACAGGCATTCAGATGGAGACTTGAGCACCACCATGCACTGCAGACACCTGAGTGACAGCATGGAAGACACACTGGAGGACATGGGCAGACTCACATTTGAAGAGGTGAAGCAGGGAGAGGAGACATTATACACATGGCTATTTATAGCCAGTCCTTCTGCCAGGACTTGACTGGCAGCAACAAGGGCTGGGCTGGCGTTTGGGGAACTCAGTCCAAAACCACCAGCTAGCAACCTGGGAACATGAGACAAAAACTCCTAGAGCTCAGAGAGCTCCTGGTTCCTGTGGAGTCACGCGGCTTGCCGGGGTGCCTGGCTATTAAAGGGAGAAAATGCTAGTGAGCTGATAAATAGGAACAGGCGAGCTAGCTCCTGAAAGCCAGCATGATTTGGCAGCCCTCCTCCCCAAGCAGGCAGCTGAATGCCAGTGCCCACCATGTGGGACTAAGCACTCAGTGTGAAATCATCAACAGGCTGGTTTGAGCCTCAGAGAGTTAAATCTGGGAAGGTCACAGAGAGCTGCCTGAAGGGAGGACTTTTAGAGCTCTATATTAGTTTTGCTGTGTTTAGGCTTTTCAAGGCTCTGTTTTTTCTACTAAAAGGAAGTTCAGGCAAGGATTCACTGAAGGGCCATGACAATATTTGTCTGACTTTCTGAAGATGTGAAATTTATGGCGTGAGATAGTGAGCAAAAAAGCAACAGAGAAGTGGAACATGAGAAGTTATTTCCAAAGGAAAAAATGGAATATATCCTTCCAGAAAGGCTGGCTGTAACATCTGGACATGGCTGGACTCCACCTCTCCCCCCTGCTGTGGTGGAGGGTGTACTTGTCTCCTGACTCCCAGCAGTGTCTCCCCACTGCTGGCCCTCAGCAGCTGAATGCTGCCCACAGATCCACCTCCTAAGTCCTACACAAGAACACCATGCCCAAGAACAAGGCTCGGCAGCTTCCCAAAGCCACCAGTGACTACAGATTGGCTTTCGGTTGTTCAGACCCAGAGATGTATCACCCACATACCTGCTACTCAGTTGCTCAGCAAAATAACTCTCCCTCCCAGCAAATCTCTGCAGAGCTGAAGTGATGCTATTATTCCTGGACAACCGCTGCCTTCTGCTGGAGATTTTTCTACTGTGCCTTCCAGACCAGCTCCACTAATATCGTGGCCTGGCTCTGGCTGTTGGCAGGCTATGTCCAGAGAGACCTCCTTGGCCCTCCCAGGCTGCTGTTAAATCAGAGGGGAGCCATCCCTAGGACTTGTTACCAGCAGGATCTGGGAAATATGAACAAGACAGGCAGAGTCAGAGTCCTGTGCTTAAACTCCTCCGCCTTGATATATCTTTAATATCTTTATTAATGATCTAGATGAGGGGACTGAGTGCACTGTCAGTCAGGTTGCAGATGATACCAAGCTGGGCAGGACTGTTGATGTACCTGAGGGTAGGAAGGCTCTGCAGAGGGACCTGGACAGGCTGGGTCGATGGGCCAAGGCCAATTGTATGAGGTTCAACAAGGCCAAGTGCCGGGTCCTGCACTGGGGTCACAGCCACCCCAGGCAGCACTACAGGCTTGGGGAAGAGTGGCTGGAAAGCTGCCCAGAGGAAAAGGACCTGGGGGTGCTGGTGAACAGGCAGCTTAACATGAGCCAGCGTGTGCCCAGGTGGCCAAGAAGGCCAACAGCATCCTGGCTTGTGTCAGGAATAGCGTGGCCAGCAGGACCAGGGCAGGGATTTTCCCCCTGTGCTCAGCACTGGTGAGGCTGTACCTTGAATCCTGTGTTCAGTTTTGTGCCCCTCACAACAAGAAGGACATTGATGGACTGGAGTGAGTCCAGAGAAGGGCGACAAAGCTAGTGAAGGGTCTGGAGAACAAGTCTAATGAGGAGCAGCTCAAGGAACTGAGATTGTCTAGCCTGGAGAAAAGGAGGCTGAGGGGAGACCATATTGCTCTGTGCAACTTCCTGAAAAGAGGGTGTAGCCAGGTGGCGGTCAGTGTCTTCTCCCAAATAACAAGTGTTAGAACAAGAGGAAATGGCCTCTCATTGAATCAAGGCAGGCTTAGATCAGATATTAGGAACAATTTCTTCCCTGAAAGGGTTGTCAGGCACTGCAATAGGCTGCCCTGGGAAGCAGTGGAGTCAACATCTCTGGAGGTATTTAAAAGACGTGTAGATGTGGTGCTGAGGGACATGGTTTAGTGGTGGACTTGGCAGTGCTGGGCTAATGGTTGGGCTCGATGATCTTAAAGGTCTTTTCCAAACAAAATAATTCCGCGATTCTGTGATTCTGTTCTACCCCTGGCTTAGTCATGGGTGTGTATTTGTGTGTGTGTGTGTGTGTGTGTGTGTGTGTGTGTGGAGGGGTGTTTGCCCCGGGGACGGACACGGACCCGGTTTGGACACAGCCCTGGGGCCAGCAGCAGCCCCCGGGCTGGAGCGGGGATGCTCCGCAAGGGCTGGGAGGCTGCGGAGGGGCGGCGGGAGGATTCCCCGCCGAGGCCCAGGCAGCAGGCAGCTTGCCCGGCTCTGCTGCTCGGGCTTCGGCTGCCCTCTCCCGGCTGCCGAGCGGGGATGAGTTTCGCTTCCCGGGCGGTACCTGCCTCCTCCGGGCCCTGGATAGCGTAAGACCAGCGCCTCGGATCTCTCTGTCCCCTTTCCCCCCTCCACAGGACCAGCAACTCCCAGTAAGTAACTCCAGCTCATCAATTTGGAGCTTCCCCGGGCAATGTGTCAGCCCTCCTTTTACTGCTGAGAAAGTCACTGCTGGGGTGAGGACAGCATCAGGCTTCTGATCCCCAAAAGCAGCTCCTTCCCATTTAGTGACAAGTAACAAGCACTGTGTTGCAGTGGCCCTTTCTGCAGCAGATGACAAGAAACATCTCTCCTCTGTGTACCAGGTCTCCTGAGTCCCTGGTGCTCTGGGCCTTTGCTCACTGCAGTGGGACCCTGAACCAGTCAAAGGTCTGGGGATATCTGTTAGGAGTGGTTTCCTCTGAGAAAAAAAATACTCAGAAAATCCAAATTTTGGAAGGAAAAAGGTCAGAAAAACTGTTGCAGGAAGGTTCCTTGTGGACTGTGGCAGGCAACAGCCCTTGTCGTGGGCAGGACATGGACATGCCAGGATCCAGAGAGTGGTGGTCATCATGGAGGTTGCCTCTGTGAGACAGAGATTTCCTCATAGGGGCCAAGCCACACCTCATCCCCATTCAAAACTCCAGCAGGGTTTTGAATTTTGCAGGTGCATCCTCCAAGGATGGTCCTTTTGGGCAACAGCTTTCCAATGTGGAAAAAGGCAAAAGCATCCAGTTTGGCTAGTGTTTCTAAGCCAGTGCTGCTCCAAACATAGTGGGGCATCTAGGAGAAAATGAGAAATGTGATCCTGGACATCTGAATCTGTGGCATAGGTCATGAGAAGATGGAGCTTAACCTAAGACGCACCAGAGAAAATGAAAACCTGATGATTAATACCAAGCAGCCCTCGAAGAGGGGCAGGTCTGGATAGAGAGCAGCCCACTGATATAGGATGGGAGGGAGCATCAGCCATGCCTGCACCAAGAGGTGATGCTGTGAGGTGCAGATTTAGGTGAGACATCAGGAAAAGCTGATTTTTCCCTGACCATGGCTGGTTTTGTTAACATCCCATGAGAAATGACACCTGCAGAGCAGCTGCTGCCATTCGTGGGCAATCCAGCAGCCTGGGGGGTGTGTGCATGGGAAGGAGAGAAGAGACTGGATAGCTGGGCAGGGAGAAACTTAATGAAATTCAACAAGGGCAAGTGTAGAGTACTGGATCTGAGGAGGAACAACCCTATGTGTCAATACACGTTTGGGAGCTGACCTGCTGGAGAGCACCTCTGGGGAAAAGGCCCTGGAGTTCCTGATGGACAACAGGCTGACCATGAGCCAACAATGTGCCCTTGCACAAGAGGGCCAAGAGGCATCCTCAGGTGCATGAAGAAGGGTGTGGCCAGCAGGTCAAAGGAGGTTCTCCTCCCCCTCTACTTTGTCCTGGTGAGGCCACATCTGGAATACTGTGTGCAGTTCTGGGCTCCCCAGTTTATGAATGATAAGGAACTACTGGAAGTGCAGGGCCACAAAGATGATTAGAAGAACAAAATATCTGCCCTGTGAGGAAAGGCTGAAAGAGCTGGGTTTGTTCAGCCTGGAGAGGAGGAGAGTGAGGGGGAATCTCATCAATGCTTATAAATATCTAAAGGGTGGTGTCAGGGGGATTGCACCAGACTCTTTGCCACAGTGTCCAATGGCACAACAAGGAGCAATGGGCACAAACTGGAGCATAGGAAGTTCAGGCTAAATATAAGGGAAAACTTTAGTATGAGGGTAACAAAGCACTGTAACAGGCTGCTCAGAGAGTTTGTGTTGTCTCCTTCTACAGAGACTTCCAAAACCTGTCTGGATGTGTTCCTGTGTGATCTACTGTAGGTCATCCTGTTCTAGCAGGGGGATTTGACTAGCTGAACTTAAGAGGTCCCTTCCAACCCTGACCACTCTGTGTGATCCTGTGGAATGGTAGTGAAGATGGAGAAGTCTGAATAGTTCTATGATTAATAGATAAATAAATTAATAGATAAATATGATTAATAATAGTTCTATGATCTAAGCCTGAATAGTTCTATGATTCTGTGTCCAGAAAAGAGGGATGTAGCATTGTGACATAAAACCAGTACTTCCAGTAAGTCCTTGGGTTTTGCCATCTGGATGGGTTATAGCTCAGTGCTGGAAGCTGGTCTGGGCCTCTTCCTTGAGGTCAGGATGAGAGAGTGGTGTGGGAGAGGGGAAAATACCCTCCTTAACAGCATGTCTGTGTCTGATCAAGGGGATCCGTGAACTGCCCAGTGGAGGAGAACACCTGTGGCAGCTACCAGGCAGCATCACCGAAGCGAGCGAGGGGTCCCTGCGAGATGTGTCACCAATGGGGTGGCATCTGTGAGTAAATCAACAGCAGTTTCTGGTGTCCTGCGGGCTTTGCCATAGTCCTACTGCACGGCCAGGACCCACGCAGCGTGCACAGCCTGCAGCGCAGCCGTGCGAGGGCAGCACAGACCGCTGCCTGCCAGCACCAGAGCAGGAGCTGGAGGAGCAAGAGCACAGCAGGAGCAGAAGGAGCAGGGCAGGACGAGGAGGAGCTGGAGGAGCAGAGCAGAAGTAGGAACAGGAAGGTCTGGGGCACAGCAGGAGGAGCAGGAGCAGGAGCAGAAGCAGCAGTAGCAGAAGCAGGAGCAGACCAGAGACTGCACATCACAGCCAACCCCGGCTCCTGCCAACTGCTCTGCATCAAGGGAGAGCAGGCAGGAGCCCTCCATATTTTCTGAGTTAGCCTGGGCTCTCTGGATAGGAGACATGGACCAGGGCAGTTCGAGCTTTGGTGGCACAGAGGGATACCTTTGTGGATGCAAAGCAAGCCTCTAGGTTCCTGTACCCAGGAGAATGAGGGTCCCAGGGCAGTGTCCCAGCTGGACCTGGTGTGCCATGCTCAAACTGTTACAGCATCCTTAGAGCCTCTTCCACGTCCAAGGCAGATGGGCAGGAGAAAGCACCACTAAGTAAAAGCTGGGGCCAACAGCTCCCACCCTAGTGTTATGCCTCCAGCAGCAGGTGCAGGAGGTGGCTCAGTCTGGGCTCACTTCTGTCCTCCGCATCCATCCCTTCCTGCCCCTGCTCTGCTAAGGTGCAGCATCCTATGCAGGATGAAGAGGATGGGCTGGGGAGGACAGAGAAGGTGGAAGCCCAGTCAGAGCTACCTCATCATCTTTGCCTCAGGTCCCCAGTAATGGGCTGCACTCCCAGGCACGTGCCCTGCCTTGGGGTTGCACTGCAGTGATCCTGCTTGATAAGGATCTGCTGCCCAGGTTGTCTCAGGGACCCTTGCCCAGCTTTCCCCTGCAGCAGACCGTTGCTTGCTTTGGTTGAGTGGAGCTGTTGCAATGCCTGCTGCTCAGGAAACCCCATGATAGGTGAGATGCAGTGAGCAGGCTGGCTGGATGTGCGTGTCTCCAGCTATACATCACCTGCCTCAGACTTTGGGAGTCCTACTCATTCCTTGGGAAGACCAGGCTGAGAATGGGAAAAGACATGAAAAAGGTGAAAGAAATTAAACTTTTTGGGACCTGTATGGGGAGTTCTTCTCAGCCAGAATTTGCCCTGATCCCAACAGGCCACCTCCCTGTACAAAGCTGGGGACAGAGACTGGAAGTGTGTCCATGCCAGCAACACGTTGCAGTGTCTGGGAGGGGAGTCTGTCCAGTCTGCTGCCCATGCAGAGCCCCATGGGGGGAGAGGGGAGGATGACCACGGTGACAGGAGCCTCACTGGTGTGGTGGGAGACTGGCATTGCTCCTGCAAGGGATTGGGATAAAGGCTGGGGCTGGGGAAGGTGGAGAGCAGGAGGTGTGTGGGCTGTGAGGTGCAAGCTGCCAGAGGGGCCAGAGGAAGTTGAGAGGGTGAGTGAACAGGGCATGCGTTGTGTGTGAACCTGCTGCTAATTGTTGCAGACACTATTTGTTAGACACAGAAAGGCACAGGGGGTGTTTCCAACATTTCCCTTCTCCACACAGTGTCCAGAGGACTTTCCTCCAGGGAGAAGATCCCTGATGGATGCTGTGACTGAGCTAATTGCATTTCTGGGAGGGAAGAGCCACGACTAAAGGAGAAGGGTACTTCCCAGGGCCATTCCTTTGCCTAGCCCAGTGCAATCAGCTCCCAAGGGGCTGTGATTGGATAGATTCTGGCCTTTGCATCTGACCTTTCCAAAGGACATTAAAAAAATGTGAAGAGACTAAATCTGGACATTGGTTGACTTTTTCCTTGACTAAATTACCTGGAAACATTTAGGAAAGACCCCTCCGATTGTAAGAGCATGCAATGGCAGCAGCAGGTTGTCCTATCCAAGAGGTACACCTATGCCAAGAACAGAGAGGGTTGTTCCTTCTTTGGAGGAGCTAGCCCACAGGGAAAGCATCTACCCATCAGCTGCAGCTAACCTTGATACCTGCCTGGGTTATAAAGTTCTGTAGAACTGCAAGTCTCCTTTCCGTATTTGACCTTCCTTCTTTTATTGTTCCTGGAAACATTCCCTCTCTTCAGAAAAAGCGCTCTTGGGAATTTGAAGTACAGGAGGATATGGGTCTGTGGATTTAAGCATGGTGGCAAAGTGACTATCACCCCATCATGGGGCAACGTGCAGATGGTGAATCACCAGCCTCCCTGCTGGGATGTGCTGCAGCAATTACACAGCAGCTCCCACCCCAGCTGTTGGACCAAATGCGAGCGTCTCCTCCTCGCCAGAGGCAGGAGGCTCAGGGATGGGGCATGGGGTGTCTCTGGGAGCTGCCAGCTTTAGAAAGCATCAGGAGCCCCAGCGAGCCAGGTCTGATGCTACAGACTGCCCTCAGATGGTGAGCTGGCAGCACAGGTCTGGGCCCATGTTTCCACTGGGATCTGGAAGGGGTTGCTGGTGGGTCCCATGTCCCCAGGCCCTTTCCATCCTCTGCTTCTTGACTTTTCTCAAGCTCCACTGAAGCATAAAGTAGCGCTCCACCCTGCAAATATCTCTCCTGAGGAAGCCCAAGGAGATGAAGAAGACTTTTGCTATTATCCCTGCCCTTAAACCACAGCCTGTCCATGTAAAACACCCCAGGACAATGTGCATGCAGGATTTCCTGCACAAGTGGATGGTCAGTCATCCCAGTAATCCCATTAAAGCCAGAACCATCACACTCCAATTCAGGCATCTAACTGCCTGGCATTGACCGATAACGTGGTTCATCCCGAGGGCTTGTCAGACACCATCTAAAGGACATCAACCTGAGGCTAACCGCTCCTGCTGAGCCAGGACTCTCATAACTCCAGCATGTCTGAGGCTGAGAAGCTGTAACCTGCCCTGATTTCTCCTTCCAGTCAATTTGCAGATTGTGACGACACCCAGGACAGTTTATTCTCAGCCATCTGATGCTTTCTCGCTCGAACGTGCTCCCACGCTGAGGGAGTGCTCAGCAAAACACACTTCTGGAGAAGAGTCCCCCGAGACTGTAAGCGTCCATGGGATTTATCTCTGCAACTTATAAAAGTTTTACTACAAATCTTCTGGCCCAAGTGCACAAAGAGCTTGCTCCATAAATTACTACCAAGCCAGGGATTAGGAGCACTAAAACAGACATACTTTGCAGCTAAAAATAAGGCACGGCACAAGCTTGAAGATTTGTTCTGCCTGGAAGTTTTATTGCACCCAAACTGTATGAGATAATGTGCAGCTAAGAAACATTTAGCGGATCCATCTGCTTTTGGACACGTTCGCCTGCGCAATCGCTGTGGAACGAGGCAATGAAACCGTGCAAGAAAGTGGAGTTAGATGGTGTCACCCAGGGCAGTAAAACTTTCTCCAGACAAAGGGAACAGCAGCCCTGCCCCTCCCAGTGCTGCTCGTGCCACAGCCCTGGGAATCCTGCATCCCTGGTGCTCCAAGGACCTCAAGCTCGGGCAGCATTTGGGGCTGCTCTCAAAGGACTGAACCCCACGAACACAGGTGCTGGGTGCTGCTCCTGCTGGGTTCCTGCAGTCCCAGAGGAACTTCATGCACAGCCCTGGTCTGGGCTTGGTGTCTGAGTCCAGCCAAAGGCCTTGTGGACAGGAGGTCTCTTTCCTGGGCAGGGCTGCATGCAGGTCCAGCCAAGCATGGTTCTATCTGGACTGGGATTGCTCCCCTCTGCCCAGAGACATGTCTCCACCACACTTTGGCTGGGCTTCCTTAGCCTGTGTAGGTGAATGGGTTTTGAGAAAATGTTTCCCTTCTGCTAGGGTCTGGCTGTATCTCCAGGAGTGCTCAGCTCCCTGCTTGCTGGGTATCTGAGCATAGCCATACCAGCCTCCACCCTGGAAACATGCAGAAAAATGTCATGCAAAAACTGTAATGCATACAAAATTGTTCACAGAATCACCAGTAGACGTGGTGGGGTGTGGATGTCAGGTTGACGGGGACCTCTGGAGATAGTCTTGTCCAACCTCCCAGCCCATGCAGGGCCACCTAAAGCCATTGCTCAAGACCATGACCAGCTTTTGAGTATCTCCAAGGACAGAGACTCCACAGGCTGGAGTGCCTGGTCACCCTCACAGTAGAAGTTTTTTCTGGTACTCAGATGGAACCTCCTGCGCTCCAGTTTATGCCCGTCGTCTCTGGTCCTGTGTGGGCAACATCCTGTCATTGGGCACCACTGAAAACAGCTTGGCTCTGTTCTCCCTTCAGGTATTTATATACACTCTTGACATCCTCTCTCAGTCTTCTCCAGGGAGAGCTGTCTCAGCTCTCACAGCCTTTCCTCATAAGAAAAGCTCCAATCCCTTCAACATCCTTGTGGTCCTTCATTGGACTCTCACCTGTGTGTCCATGTCTCTCTCTTGCTGAGGAGCCCAGAACTGGACACAAGACTCCAGCTGTGGCCTCACCAGTGCTGAGTAGAGGGGAAAGATCTCCTCCCTCAACCTGCTGGTTATACTTTCTATAATGCAGCCCAGGATACCATCTTTACAAGAAGGGCACATTGCTGGCTCATGTTCAACTTGGTGTCCACTAGGGTCTTCAGGTCCTTGTCTGTCAAGCTGGTTTCCATTTGGGTGGCCCCCAGCATATACTGGTGCATGGGGTTGTTCCTTTCCCATGAGCATGACTTTGCATGTGTCCTTCTTGAACTTCATATAGTTCTTTTTGACCCATTTCTCCAGCCTGTTGAGGTCCATTGGGATGGCAGCACAACCTTCTTGTGCACCAGCCACTCATGTAGCAGGAGCAGAGGAGGGTACATTCCCCCTGCATGGTGCCAGAGTGGGCCAGTGACACTGGTGAGGAATGAGATGGAGATGCATGGTACATCCACCACGCAGTGCAGTTGAGGCTGGTTGGACTCTGTGAGTACCAACAGCACATGCATGGTGTAGTTTGGCATGAGACATGAATCCCTCAGAGGCAGAGCCATGCTGTCTGGCTGTATATTAAGGAGCTGTATTTCTGTCAGAGCCTCTGGTGACATTGAGAGGTCTGGGAGCAAAGTGCCTGGCATTCATCAGCCTCACTGGAGTCCCCACAGTGGAGGTGGCCTCCACGGTGAGTGCCCTGGGCCAGAGGACCATGTTACTCACAGGCAGATATAGGGAACAGAGAGACTTAGGGGCTGCCTCTCTGTGTGTCCCTGGCTTCTCTGCATCCCTTCAATGTCACCTGCATTTCTCCAATGTCACCGCGGCTGAGCTGCTTCAGCAACAAGCTCAGAGGTAGCAGCAGGATCCAGGCAGGTGGCTGAGATCCCAGTCCTGCAGGGAGGGTCAGCCCAGGCTAGTTAATATTTGAGGCCATGATAGCAGCGGTGTCTGAGGAGCCCTGAACATGCCCTGGAAGGAGTTATCTGTCTCAGGATGCGTTTATCTTGGACATGAACCCAGATAATCCAGAATGTGGAAGGTGGGCACTGAAGAAGTCAGCAGAGGTACAAGAGAGTGTGGCCAGGGGATGCGCAGCTTCACAGCTGGGGATCACAGCTGCTCTGTCACCCTGTCCCCTGCCTGTGACAGAGTAAGTCCAGCCCTGCCCCATCAACCTGTTGAAGGTGACAAGTGTGCTGCCAGCTTTGCCAGAGCCAGAGCTGGACGAACATGGCACCACTGGATGTCAGCCTGGGCTGTGCTGCCCTTGGGTATGAAGGAGCCCAAGCACTGAGCTGTGGTCACCTTGGGCTCGCATTGCCAGGACATGAGCATGCACCTGACGTGCAGCACCACATGCATCCTCATCCCACACCTGAATGCCTCATGCCATGGGGCAGGGGTGGAGAATGAGACACCCTGCTCTGCGAGCTGCCTCTGCAGGTGCGTGGGGATGGAGAAAGGCAGGAGAGGGGTTGCTGGGAGAGATTCAGCAGCAAATGAAACTGCTACCTCAGCCCCACTCAAGAAAGCCACCAAATGTGCTGTCAGCTCCTGGAGGTTGCGAGTGTCCTTTTTCATAAAACCCCAGTGAGCAGCAGGAGGAAGACAGGTTTCCCGCACTGACCCATGAACAAGCTGCCCAGCTCCACAATCACCACCTGTGGAGCCCCACTGGTGCTGCTCTGGGAATCTGCAGCCTCAGGTGTGCCCAGGTGGTCTTCAGGGCCACCATGAAAGGGCTGGCCCTGGGAACATACCCCTCGCTGAGACCAAGCTGTGGCACATGGCAAAGACATCTGTTTCCATCCTGCAGCTGCTGTCCTTCCCATTGCAATTTACTCTGCCTCCTATAATTTATTCATCCCAGGATGCAGCTTGTACATCTGCAGTATCATCACTGGAGATGCCATTAGCTTGAAAATGGTATAAACCTCTGTGTAGGTGATAAACTGAGAAGTTAAAAAAGGGTTGTTGTGGCAGGGAAAAAGGGATATTTGCTCAGTGTTCATCTCACACCAGAGAGGTCTGAGGGGCTGTGGAGGGAGATCCACAGGCTGGTGTAGGCCAGTGAACTGCTGCCAGCTCCCAACCAGCTCCCTCAGCTGTGAATCCCTCCCTGTTGAATTCATGTGCTAGCCAAGGGTCCTACTGGCATTTCCATGTCTTTCTCTCCTCTTACCTCCTTGGCTGCACCATTTCCTCAGGCCAACGACAAGAGGGGTTGCACATCCAAATGTTTGCATCTGGATGTGTTGCCCATGTTTCTATCAACATCTGTGATGGACTTGCCAAATGACTGCTGAGGGCAATCCTGGATAGTTGGCCTGATGTCTGTTGGTCTGCATGCTGCAGGACTTTCCAAGGAGCTGGGAAAGACCCCCTTATGTAGGTGTCCACCATCTGGAGCATGCATGGGGCTCCCAATCTGCAGCTCCTTCCCTCAGTCCCTTCCTGCCTCTCTGCTTTCTGACCAGAACACACAACTGTAATGGGTGTCCTCACCAAGGACCACAGCAATTAAGCCATGCTAGATAGTTTTCCCTAGGCAGTTTCTTTGTCCTGGATGCAAACATGTACCAAAGACTGTGCTTGCAAGGTTTGGTAAGGAAGCAGTCACAGGAGCCTTCACTGGAGGCCCTGCACCCCTCCCATGAATTAAGAGCAGGCTGATCACCCCTGGTAGCTGGAGGTCTCTCTGACAGCTGGGCCAGGGGGATAAATTCCCTCTCCCCAAGGCCAAAGGAGATGTGTTTATAAGGATGATTTACAGGCCACTTGCAGGGAGCAATGAGCTGGAAGGCAGCAGGGAACAGGGGCAAGCAGTTTGGGGCATGGAGGAGTGAGGGAGGGTGTGAGGGAGTGAGGAGTGGCTGGGACCAGGGAGGGGAATGGAGGAGATGGGGCCCCAAAGGAGTCCCACAGCCTGCAGACAACTTTCTCTTGCCATGTTACAGATGAGAGCGTGGATGTGAATCCAGCATCCCAAGTTTCCCCTGCATCCCTGGCATACCTGCAGCCCTGCTCAGCCTCTTGCAGCCTGAGAATCTGGGCACTGCTGCCTGTCCCCAGGGTATGGTCATGGCACAGGCAGGTGTGAGCACTGGGGACAGGCTGCTTATGGGTCTTGCTGGCACAAGTCTATCCACCTTGTATATTTTCTTTTGCATGCTGGCTAACAGTGTCTCTCTGTCCAGCAGTCTGTGGCCAGACAATCTGACATCCACCTGCTCTTTCTGTGCACCTAGTCAGTCCCTTATGCACCATGTCACTCTGCCTCCTGTGGGTCACTATCCTGCAAGGTGGGTTTGTCCCACACAGGTTAACTGCATTACCCAAGCCCTGAGCTCTCACATGAGCTTTGTCAGCAGTTTGTGGCAGTCCAAGTTCAAGCTTCAGCAGACATTTCCCAGTCTGTGCATCCCCCTCCAACCTACAGGCTTCTAGTGTCTCCTTCCTAAGCTGAATTTCCCAGGATGCTCTAGGATCAGCCTGGAAGTATGCAGGATTTAAATGCTCGGTAGAGGGAATTCACAAACCCTTAAGCAACAGGAGGTGAATGAAGCACGAGGAGGTCTGCAAGACACTTCAGCCCAGCTGGAACTGACCAATTCCCAGTCTGTTCTGCTCTCCTGACATTGCCGGATTGTCTGTTCCTTCCCCAAAGCACATCTACACATTAGTTTTCCTGCTTCCCATCCCTCTTCACTGTGATCTTCTGTCTCTGATTTATTGTGGGAGATCAGCTTGAGATTGGACTAAGAAATCTGAAACGGCCCTAAATAGGAGGACAGGCTCATTCTGCTGCCTGCCTCAGGTAGCCATTGTTTGCTGTGGTGACTTTGCCACAGGACAGAGTTCACTTTTTGGGGCTGTGAAGTTCACCATGGGCTCTGTGTGCTACCTTCCCCACACTTGCAGACCAAACACCAGACATCACTGATGCCAAAACAGGTCAGCCTCCCTGACCCATCTCACTCTGTGGCATAGCTCACAGCAGAGACCTTCTCCTAGTCTCCACAAGGCCCTGGCTTCTTGGGAGCAGAGAAGGGACTCCTAGCAAGGCCTAGGCACCTTCTGCAGACCGCAGTGTCTCTGAGGACTTTATGACCCTTAGCAAGCCCTGATGATCCTGGACTTGACTCCATAGGTCTTTGTGAGCTGGGACAGTAAGAGCAGCCCTGCACTGCTGTTGCTGCTGCTCACTGCCAGCTTTTGGAGACATGCACTGCAGCATGGGGACTGCTGAGATGTGATACAAAGGGGGCACACTCTGGAGGCAGGTCATTATCATCTGCTATGAAGAAATAGAGCCAGCTGGCTGAACAGAGGTAGCTGGAGGAGGCGCTTTATCCATGATGATCCCTTCTGGAGTGTGAAGACCAAGCGAGACTGCACTTGATGGCCAATTCTAGCAGCCAAACTGAACTGCTTCTTGCTCTTCCACTGCATTGGCTTTCTACCTCCCATGCTGCACAACTTCCAGCCAGTGGTATGCCAGGATAAAGTCTTCTCTAATTGTTCCTGACTTCAGACTGCTGCCAGGTAAACAGCATGGAAATTAGTGGAGACAAGTAAATAATTTGTAAACAATAATTTATTTATTGCTTTCCTCTCCTCTCTCTGTGCAAGCAGATTGCAAGATGCCTCAGAAGCACTGGCAATTTGCAGCGGATTCTCTTGTGAGGCATTTCCCACTCCCTATGAATAACTTATGAACATATCAGAGTGAATATTAAAGACCTGCAAATCCGGATACTTTGGCTGCTGAGCTGAGCAAGTAACTGATCCAGCTCCTTCAATAGACAGCCATCTAACAAAACATCACTAAGTGGATTCACCCTGCTGTAATTAAAGGGTGCGTACAATTGTTAGTCAATGGGTTGCCCATCAGGTGGAGTAGGCAGGGTACAACCAGGGGATGGCATGCCTGAGGGGGGAATGTGATTTGGACACCAAGTGGTAGCATTTTCTTTTGTGGGTGATTTGTGCTGTGCAGTGCTCCTACTGAGCTGTTCATGGGACTCAAACATGACCCAGCCAGCTGGACTGGGTCAATGCTGTAGGTTCACAGAGGAGCTTTCTGGATAGCCTCACACATCTATAAATTATCAGAGCATTGGTAGAAGGCACGCACAGAGGGTTTGAGCCCCAAACCCACTGAGAGCACAAAGGTGCTCCAAATTCAAGGAGTCTAAAGCCCCAGGCTTGTACTTGGCCTCAGCCAGCTGCTCTGTGCTGGACATTTATCCACCTTCAAGCTCAGCTGCCTGCTTTGTGTTAGGTTGTTTGGTTGTTTTGTTTTGTTTTGTTTTAATATGATTATAATTCACTTAGAGAAAGGCTCCCAAACCCCTGCTGGGCTCCTGAGGTAAGGATTCAGTTCAGTGCCACATGAGATGGGGGAGGTGGGCTATGAGCTGAAATCCCAGTTGCTCTTGCAAAGCTCCCTGCAAGCCTTGCACAAGATGCTACCCATGTCCCAGCCACAATCAGCCCCACTGCCCAGGATGGTGACCTGTGTCTGATTCTTAATTTCTTTCCCAGTGCAGGACTCAACTGGCTCCCAGCATTGGAGGAAGAGCAGGAGCACCCGTGGCTAGACACCTGACCAGCACCCTGTCCTGAGGCTGTTGGCACAGTTTCTCCTGTGCCACCTGGCTGAGATGGCAGGCAGATGAGAGACTAGATGATCTCTCCAGATTCTGTCTGTTCCTTCTTTACAGAGTCTGGGACATCATTGGTATGACTTAAACCAAGGGTGAATTCAATAGGAGTCACCCAGCTATGGATCTGGGAACCCAAACGCTGTGGCACCCAGGGGATGCCAAAAGTCACCTGCACCCAGAATGTCATGAATGTCCTCTGGACACTCTGTGGCACATCTGCTGGTATGGTGTAGGTCTTTCTGTGTCCCTGGACATCACCATGGAAGGCTGCATGCAGGCAGGCCTGCCAAGAACTTCCGTAAGGCCATACAGTGGGCTCTGGAGCAGATGGAGGGGACCGTTCCCACCGCAGGGATGGACCGGGACCAGCATACAGCTTGAGGCTGGCCCCAGCTCCCCCTTGCTGCATCCCCCATCCATCTGTAGTCCCTTCCCCTCTCCATCAGCCCCACGCACCTGCGCTCCAAGTCGGAGTGGGATTTATCCTGCCCCAGGCGCTCGGTGCAAGGGGTCAGCGCTCATAAACCTCTCCGGCACCGGAGCCCGGGCCAGCTGCCTCTCTTGCCCACAGGGACAGCCTTTGCATCCCAGGCACAATTTGCTGTTGATGCCTGGGTCTGTTCTCTGGACCATGACCCATACTGGTGGGTCCAGGACGTGGCATAGTGGCAGGGTGGGGTGGATAAGTCTGCGTGCTCCCAGTTCCCTGGCTCCCCTCCCCGCACCAAGCACTCCGGGTAACCCCGGTCTGTGGGAGGTGGAGTGAAGTCATTCTGGTCCTCCAGCAAACCCCTCCAGCTGTCCAGAGCCAGCGCAGATTGTGGGACGTGTCTGGTGACTGACGGGGCCTCAAATCCACGTTTAAGTGAGATGATATCGAGAGTTATTTTTTTTTTTTTATGAACAAGGGGTTAGGGGGGAGGAGAAGGTTCCCAGGGTGGCTCAGAGGGGAGGCGGCGGTGCCTGCACATGCGTGTGTGAGACACATTTTGTCCCATTGACCCCCAGCTGCAGGAGTCCTGTACAGATAAAAATGGCATCTCATCACCTCTGAGTGGTGGGGAGCAGCTGGGGAGGAGATGGGACAATAGCTGGAGCATGGATGCAGCAGCAGATCTTGGAGCTGGTTTTCCAGACCAAACCCTCTGCTCCTCCATCTCTCCTCCTCATATCACCCAAGTCTCCTCTGTTCACTCTCCTCTGGATTGGTCTAGACCTCTCAGCAGATAAATCTCTGGAAAGCTCTGTTGAGCTGGTCTCCTCCTTTCCCAAAGTAAATCTGCTTCATGGGGGTGCCTGAGCATGACTTTTGCAGCTCTCAGAGCCTGGTGAGGTGCCATGGACAAGTTCAAGCCCCACCAATCTTCCTGGAGAACCTGCTCGCTTGACCTGCAGCCTCATGGGCAGTGTTTAGTGGGGCCATCCATGATGGTGGTTGACACATAAGTACCTTGTTTGCAGACTGCTCTGCCCTGCTTCAATCTAAACCATCAAACCTTAGCTCTTAGACCTGCATAAAATCTCATCATGCCACTAAGGAGCAGATTGGACTCACCAATGTTTTTCAGCTGTCTGGAAAATTCACTGGTCCAGTATAAGACAAGTGCAAGGCAGAAAGTGAGCCAAGGAGCCTCAACTGTTCCTGGGTGCCCTGTGCTAGGTAGGACCCTACTGGGAAAGACCTGAAGCAACCAGTAGGCCAGGAAATCTTGGAAGAAGAAGGCACTTGCCTGCCTCACATCCAGGGCCAGATACTCAGCCTGTTTTCAGGGCCATGTCAGCACCAAGTTACTTCTGAAAGTGTAGGAGATGCCTGTGGGGAGTGGGAGCCACGTTCTGCCAATATCCCATGGACAAGGCTGCGAGGTGGCCACTGAGATCACATGTCACCATCCTTGACCATGTGATGGGGATTTCGAGGTGGTGCCTGGCTCCTTTGGTGGGAAGATCCTGTCCCTGCTTTCCACGGACAGTGAGGAAGGAGCAACCTCTCCCCGAACCAGCCGGAGTGCCTGCGTGCAATGACTCTCGCCCGGAAAGAAGGAGGGGGCTGAGGCCTCTTTGTAACCCAATCTCGTCTGCATGGGCCCCTTTGTTGTTATTACATTTATTTATTGATCCCCCTTGGGAAAACCTTAGCGGTGCTGGACTTGCTGGGGCTTTATTAATGGGGGTTGGGGGTGAGGGAAGGGGAGGGGGCCAAACAGAGCTCTCGGACCATCTGTTCCCACCAAAGGGATGGAACAACAATAGCCATGTTTATAAAACTCCTCTGCAACTCATTGTGTTTGCAAAAGGAGAACTTCCACATCAAAGGCCGTTTCCTCTCCCACTGCTCAGGGGCCCCTCCATCTTCTGACATTCTGCAAGGATCACCCCCCCACATGCATCTTGGTGCCCTCCTCCCCCAACCAGCCCTGGCCGCATGGTGAGGTGACAGCAGCATCACCCACTGGCTCCCATGGGGGGACTATGGTGTCTGGGGACACACCGGACGAAGGGAAACGTGCATCAGCCTGCTCATGTCCAATGGTCCAGAGGAACTTTCCAGGGGGGGGGTTCTCCTGGAAGTAATAAAACTCTACCATGAGGCACTGGATAGAGTTTAGCAGGCAACGGCTGGTGGGCAGGAGACGTGTCCCCAGGCTGGTTTCATCTGGTCTGTTTGAATGGCAGTGTTCATGAAGCTGCTTTGGTTTTGCTCCAATTTCAGATGTGGGGGTGAAAAAAAGGAAGAAAAACAAAAAACAAGGAAGGGACTGAGGTCTGGCCATGTCAAAACTGGCTGATGGTGTTCCTCATAATGAGACAACTGTGTTTGGCTTTGCTTTAGGCTTGTATTAGATTATCTGTTACAATCAGACATGAAATAAAGACCATTAAACAGCTATGAAATGTTTTGACTAAACCAATATGTTGTTTTTTCCTTCCCAAACTGATCTTTATGGACAAGATGAGGGTTTAGTTCTGGCTCAGATCAAAGCTGAACGCCTTCTTGGTGACTTAGAGTTGTCAGCAATCTCCCGACCACGACTTGTCCCTGTGGCTGGGGGACAGGCTTCTCTGGGTGACCTTGCAGGCTGGAGGTCTGGGACATGTCCAGGCTGTCACACATCCACAACGTAACCCTGAATAATGGCATGCCACCTCCTGGGACTGTGGCTCCTTCCCTGTCTTCTGGTGCTTCATGGTGGTGACTATCTCCATGGGGTGATTCAGACACGAATTGGTGACCCTGCTGAGGTTGGTGTCCACCAGGTGTGAGGAACAGGGAAACCTCCCCCAGGGATATGGGAATGTCCCAGTTCAGCCTTGGTCAAAACTGAGACATCTGGAAGATGCTGCCAGCCTGCAGGAGGGCAAGACCCCAAGCCAGTGGCACTTGGTCATCCATGGGAAAGGCTCCTCTCTGCATCACCTGGTTTTGCAAGGACCATGCGTCCTGACAGCAGGCTGGTGGCTGGGCAGGCATGGGCTGTCTACTACTGCCTTTGAGCCCTTCCACCCTGGAAGGTGGAACCTTCCCAGAGACTATATGACGCCTTCTTGGGAAGCAGTCCAAGTCCCTGTTGGCTGTATCCCCTTGGCCTGTCCTCCTCCGGGCTGTTGGAGGAGACCTGAGGTCAGTCCTTTATCACTCCTGGCAGGGCGTGGGAAGCACGCTGCTCTCTCCCAGCACTTAGCAGCTTCCCTGGGAATGGTGCAGGCAAGAAGAAGAGAAGCCCAGACTTCTGGGAGACGCTTTCATTTCATGCCTAAGCCACTACTCTGCTGTTCAGCCACATGGCTCCATTAAGTCCCTCCCTGGCTGTCTTCTTTCCATCAATCACCCCGTCTCCACGAGCAGCCCAGACACCGGATCTGGGTTATAAATAAGACAATCAATCAACGGTGCTATTAGATAAACAGAGTGGCAGAAGCCAAATTACTGCTTGGCTTTTTCTTGAAAGGGAGGGAAAAAAGAGTCAATTGCTTATTAGGGGACCCTGGTGTGGTCTGGTCTGTGTGCTGCAGCTGAGCTGGGTGGGCTGCACTTGGCTGCTGTGTCTGCCTGCAGGGAATTTTGGGATGCTGTGAGCAGATGGTCTGTGTGGGTCACTCTGGCCAGAGCAGGCAGGGGACTGGGGCAGAATAGAAGTAGAGAGGGAGGCCACAGCAGTGTGGAGGTGATGGGGAGCTGGGAAGGTGATGGTGGGTGCTGCCTATCTGGCCATAGTGTGACTGGGGGGGTGAGGAGGTGTAAGAGCTGGTCTGGTGGGAAGGGAGGGCATGAGGTGTCTGAGGACCAGGACACAGGGCCAAGGTAGAGACTGAGACCTTCAGGATTCACATGAGGAATAGGAGAGTCACTGCTTTGAGGCTTTTCGAACAATAGAGGGCCTCTTCTGGAAAGGCCTTGAGTCTTGATCTGGAGCCACCAAAGAATAAGATGGTTCAAGGCTTTGCAGTCTGTTGTGAGCATCTGTTACCTCTTGCTGCTATAAGTCTCTGCCCTACAGCACTGTGGGGATGTCCTGGGCTGTTGTTACCCCCAGGGATCCCACCTGCAGCTCCATCTGCTTCTCTGTATGGTGGTGGGTGAATCAATCAAAGCTTCTGGGCTAATTCCTGCACCACTGATAGGAGGTAGAAGCCTTTCCTCATGGTGGAACCCTGATATCTGAGCCATCCTTCCTGCCACTGGGGAAGGAAGTTCTGGAGGAAGGCTACAACCTGCCAAGGGCAGGTACATCTCTGTACAGGAGATCCAGGTATTTTCTGAACCAATACCCCGTGGTTCAGGGTGGGCTCTTGCGTTTTGCTGGACTTGACACCATTTCAAGTGGAGGACTGGGAGAGTCTGGGCTCCTCTGAGTAAAGCTTACTCCATTTGCATACCCACTTATAGGTGCTGCTCTTCATGATCTCACCCTGGGGATCACCTTTCTAGCTGCTCTTGCTGCTCTTGCCTCCACCTCCCACTTCTCCCTGTTGTTGTGATGGAGGAGGACATCTGTCCCTTGGGGACCAGGTCTATCCCTGTGTAAACAAGCAGCAGTTCTCCTCTGCCAGCTGGCTGGAGAGAATCCACCTGGCATTTCCACCTGGCTCTACAGGATACTCTCGCTCTTGGGTTTGACTGTGCAGCTATTGGTTTGCCAAATCAGTAGACAAGCCTGCCTTCTCACTCCTCTGCCTCCCTTCTCTCACCTGGGACTGTCTAACACTCTGCCAGAGCTGCAACAGGCAGCACCATGCCTGCTGCCCCACCATGGTGTGGTGCACCATTAAAGCCATACAGCTTAGTGCTGTCAGCCTAATAAGCTGCTTGTTGTCACCTGGGGGCTCCAGGCTCCTGTGTGGGAGCAGGGACCTTCTTTAGAGGAGAAGTCCATTGGGTCAGGAAGGATGAGATCTCTCCTGGCACCTGCCACATGGAAGGATGCAGGAGGTGCAGTGATTCGGGCCCGCACCGCTGTTCAGCCCATCGCTCAAGCTTTCTGCTTCCTATGAGACCCTATGGCCAGGAAACAGCTCCTGCTTTCCAGCAGCACTTCTGATCCTTCTTGCAGAGCCTGGGGATCTCAGTGCAAGGCTGCTCTCGCATCAGCAACAGCCGAAAACAACACCTAAGGTGGGATTTACTGCCACATATGTGCTGAGAAGATGCAGGGACCCGCTGTGCCTGGCTGATGTATTGGATTTCAGGTTATGTGATGCACAGGTCTCTCTGAGCACTGTAATTCCCTCTTTCTTCCTGTATGGATTTATACTGCTAAGTGGATGGATTTTCTGCTTGGCAGGGATGCTCCCCTGGGACCTTCCCCAGTTCGAAACATCTCTGCACATCTGTACATAATATTCCTGGGGCACTTCAAGAGTGGGCTTTTAGGACACCCCTTGCGTTTGCGTTTTGGACTTCTGCTTCATCCGGTCAGGCTCCATGGAGGGGCTGACAAACAGCATCTCGGAGTTGGTGGCAAGCTGTATGCCAACTCCAGGTGCTGGATGGTGCTCAGGGATATGTGTGAAAGCCATTACTCTCAGATGGCTTCTCATACAACTGCCCTGTGCAGCAGAAGCACTGTTCCCTTCATCCCTGGAACAGCTTGAGGGGGACCAGTTTCCTCTGCTTAATGACCTGAGACAGTGTACCTCCGGACCAGGCGTGGAGATCCTGGGTGGAGATGAAGGCAATCTGTCTGTCTGGGATGCTTCCCCCAGGCAAGGGCTGGGCCTGATGTTTTCGTCTCTGCTAAGAGCTGTCCCTTCCCCCTGCCCTGAAGAGCCATCTGCTATAGTAGATTACCCTGGCTTTTAGTGCTGTGAATCCATAATTAGTGCATAATTAATTACCAGATGTTTTTAACACTAATGAAACATTAATAAATGATGGAGGCATGTTGTCTGGTAATGGAACATTAACCAGTGAACCAAGCCAGCACATGGGGCAGTGATGCTGCTGGCATGGCCGGGCTGGAGGCAGGGCCGTGTGGGACTTAGCTCTCCTCAGCATGGAGAAAATGAAGCAAAGTGCCTAGTGGGTTCTAGTGGCCAGCTTCATGCTGACTTCAGGCTTTGCAGAGCCATGGTGTGGGATGCCCCAGCTGACTTCACCTCTAACCATCTATCCACCCAACCATCCATCTGCCTACCCACTCACCTTTGCATCCATTCATCCATCCATCCTTCCAACCATCCACACATTATTCTATCCATCCATCCATCCATCCATCCATCCATCCATCCATCCATCCATCCATCCACCTACCCACCCATGATCCATCTCCCAACTGGAGAGATGCTGCTGGGGCACCAGGAAGGCAATTTCCCTAAAAAAAAAACCCAAGCTTTTTTTCCCTGGGCTAAAATGCCATTCATTGAGGTCTCTGCTCCAGTTGGTGCCCACAAGCAAGGTGCATGAGGAGACCCAGGGCTGCTTTGCCACACCACCGGATCCATGTGAGCCCTGCCCCAATGGAAGTTTAATTCAGAGCATCTGGGCCAGTGGCATTTTCCTAATGTGAAATTATTTATCAGACATGGAAAATGCATTTATTGGGACTATATGTCATCTCCAGCCTCCAGGCTGCAGCAGGGCATGGAAACCCCAAGGGCCTGGGAGCAGGAACATGCAGCACTTTCCCATCACGGTGTGGGTGTGAGATGGGGTGGTGATTGTCACCATCTCTTTTGCATCACCGGGGGCTTCCAGGGGTGGGCACCCCCTTTGCACCTTCTCAGGATGTCCCAGAGGCCAGTTTTTGGGTGCTCCCTCCCACCTCCTGGGGAGATGAGGCTGTGGCCTCAAGCCATGGAGTAGGCTCCAGGCTGCCTGTGTCCCCTCACTGACACACCCATGTCCTCCCCATCACAGCCAGCACCATTTGTGGGAGGGGGCAGCTGAACCCACCCACTCCAGCCTGAGGGGAAAGAACACCCAGAGCTGCCAGTCATCATGAAATGATCATTTAATGAAGAAGGTCTCTCCTGGTGTGTGTGTGCGTGCGTGTGTGCATTGTCTCTGTGTGAGCTTGTTTTTATCCCCTCTATTAATTGTTCTTTTTTTGTTGTTTTGTTTCTTCCTTTTTTTTTTTTTCCTTTTTTTTTTTTTATATATATACATCTATAAAAAATTCAAATACAGCATGTCAACAGTTGGAATACTAGGACGTACAGTATTAAATACTATGCTTGGGTCTGGGCAGGGAGAAGAGGAGGCGTCTTTACAAAACAGGGCTTGGGGCAGGAGGGAGAGGACAGCAAAGCAGGCATAGGGGACAGCAGGGGACAGCAGGGGACAGCAGGGGACACAGCGAGGCAGGTCTGCAGGGTTCCAGCTCTAAAGGCAACAGCAGAGCTATTCTGCTTTTGTTGGGAGAGTGAGACAAAGACGTCAATGGGGTCGATTCCCTGTATCCAATATGGTTAAAACTTTGAGGGTGATGTGGGGACAGGGCTGGGGTGGCGGAGGCTCCCGTGGGGTGCTGCGGGGGGGGAGGGGAAAGCCAGAAGGGCAGCCCTCCCAAGTGCTCGGCAAGGGGCAGGGGAGTTTTATCGGAGCTGCTTTCCCCCCCCACCCCCCCCCCCCCTAAAACCCTGCCAGCTCCCACCACACTTACAACACCCAACAGTTCTTTCCTCCACCGCCCCCTCTGAGGCGACCAAGACCACCCACCCCCCCCTCACCCCTCAAACCCGTCCAACCCCTTCCAGCGAGTCCAGTCCTTCGGAGACCCCCTTCTGCCGAAAGGGGGGGGGGGTGTGTGTCACACAGCTGGGAGCATCATTCCCCTCACCACCCCCACCCCCCCCCAATTTTCCTATCCCCTTTGTCGGTGCTCCGTCGTGCTCCCTGTCACCCAGCTGGGGGGGACGGGGCGGCGGGCACGTCTTTGGCCTGGGGGGGGGGTTAGCTGTATGAGCGGGGTCCTCAGCTGCGGCGTGGTGCCCGGGCTCGCTTCGCCTCGCTGGGAAAAGGGGGACGGGGTTGGAATCTGGGGAGGGAGGGGGCGCGGTTTGTGTGCGTGTGTGTGTGTGTCTGTGTGTCTGTGTGTGTGTGACACAAGTGTGTCTCCTCGCTCCGGGCTGGGAGAGGATTTCACAGCTCGCATGGGACGCTGGCGGCTCTGTCCTCCTCCGAAGCATTGGCGAGAAGCGCGATACGTCCTCAACGTGTGCAAAATCGAAGAGATAAAGAGACTCAACCCGGGAGGGGGGTGTGGCGGGGCGGGGGTGGGGGGTGGGGGGTGGGAGGGGGCGGTGGCAGCGGTGGGAAGGCGTCTGCGCTGGGCTGTGACGGACGGACAGATGGGGATCTGCAGGCAGGGAGGAGGAGAAGGGTCACCAGTCACTGAGGGAACACACCAAGCAGGAGGGATATATTCACCTTTTCCCAGAACCCAGGTGCCCAAACCCATCACCTCCACCTCCTCCACACGCCCCCCCCCCCCCGCCCCCGGGGCTGGACCCTGCCCATCCAGGACTCTGCGCCCAATGGGAACTGCCTTGCCAGGGCTCCTCCTTGGGCAACAAAGGACAGGTGGCACATCCTTTATCCCCCGAAGAGAAACGTGTGGCTGCTGCCAGGATCGACACCCCCAGTCTTTGGGCAGCATGGGTGGAAATACCCCTGAGACAGTAGCCCTGGGCAGAAAGGGCATGGGTGCAAATACCTATGAGACAGTAGCCCTGGCCCAGAGAGGAACAGGGGGTTTGGGGGCTCTCCAAGCTGACAGGTCCATTCTAAGCCAAACCATGGACATTTTTGAGATGCATTTTTGAATTTTCTGATCTCAGATAATTTTTCTTCTGCAAAGGCCTTAGATTTCCATGTGGTTTCTTTGCCTCTTAAAATATCAGCAGTGGGGAGGGGGGAGGGCTGCTGAGAAGGAGGCATCAAAGACCAACCCTTTTGCAGGGTCTGTGGAGGATCTTTAAAAAGCCATTTTTGAGTTCTCCACCAGAACACCCAAACTGGGAAAGCAGCCAGTTTTGGTGTATTTACAAAAAATCTGCAAGAAAAACCCCAACTTGAAAACCATTTGAAATACTCTTCACCCATAGCCTGGTTGGAACACTGCCTGACCAACCACATTGGAGCCCCTGTGGTCTCCATATCCCTGCCCCCTCCCAGCACTCACATAGTGCCTCTAACACCCCTGGTTTGAGAGATACTCACTAAATAAAGAAGACACCATAGGCAGCCAAGACCAGTCCAGCTGTCCAACACACTGCCACGGCTCCACTGTGCACCACCGCCCCCTTGTCACAGATCTTGGTGGTGGGGGGTGGCATGAAAGAGGAGGTGCTAGCACTTGTTGTCTCTGCAGGGAGCGAGATGGATGGTGAGGGGTGTGTCAAGGTGCCCTGGAACGCATCCTGTAGGGGCAGCCCCACTCCCCCACTGGTGGGGACATGGCACTATCCTGTCCCCAAATCGCTCCTTTCACTGCCACACTAGGGCTGAGCTGGGGGGGCTGAGATGATGAACCAAGGCATGGTGTGGTCCATGAGACTTTCCCTGCTCTGACATTGGACCTACTGCTTGGGGATGCCTGCTCCACCAGGTAGAGTTGGGCATCCCTCGTGGCCCCATCCTGCCCAGCCAGGCTGCTCTGTGAATCAGCCCTGTGGAGATTTTGGCGAAGAAGTCATGATGACACGGGCATAAATCCTCAGCAGAGATAATCCCCTGCAGAGGGAATGTCCTAGACACTGCCGTCACTGCTGGGCTGGCTCTCAGGGCTTGTCCTCCCCTGTACAGGACCAGATGGGTTGTCTGTCCCCATCAAGGGCAGGATGGCAGGAAGGGCTTGGATGGGCAGCCAGGCTGGGGCAGCTTCCATCACATCCAGAGGGTCCCAGAGTACCCCTGGCCAGACAATCTGGGGAGATGACAGGGAACACAAGGGTCTGTCTCGACATCTTTCAGACTCCACTGAAGTGTCATGACAAGGCTCAGCCCCGGAGCAGGAGTGTCCCACATCAGCCCTGCATGGCTGCAGCCAGCTTGTACAGGGACATGTGTGTGTGAGGGACATGTATGTGTGAGGGACATGTGTGTGTGTGTGAGGGACGTGTGTGTCAGGGGTATGTGTGTGTGAGAGACATGTGTATGTGAGGGACATGTGTGTGTGAGGGACATGTGTGTGTGAGGGACATGCGTGTGTCTGCACATGGTGCTGTTGGAAATGGGATTTGCCTTTAGAGCAATGCAGGCAGGTAAAGAAATAAACCCAAACCCCTGGGTTTGCACTCCTTGCAGGGTCTACACCTTCACGAATGGGGGGCTTCAAATCCCTGCTGCTGCCCAAACCCCCAGGTGCTGTACTGGGTACTGTTTCTGCAAAGGGGTGTGGGGGGGAGGTGTCTCCTACCAGCAGCAGGGTGGATTCCTACTGCATTCCCACACGGGGAGCACGGCCAGGGCCTACAGAGGTTTGTGCACAGCTCTGGGAGTGCATGGCTTGCATGCACAAGCTGGGTTCTGCACATATAGCTGGGATAGAGCTTGGAAGGTGGGAACACTGAGCATCCCCCCTCCCCACACACACATCTGCTCAGCTGGCATGAGTGACGCCAACTAGATGCCTGCTCCCTGTCTGCCTGCACACCAGTGCTTCCCCCTGCCCCACTGCTGGTGCCAGCCAGGGGAACCATAGCAGGGTCCTCTCCAGCCCTTCTGGGAAACAGAGGGCTGATAATGCCCATTTGGACACAGTCCCAGCTCTTTCCTAGAAACAGAGGCTTGTTAACTTTGTGGCTTTTACTTTGAATTGGCATCCCTCCGAGCCATTGTGCAGGGTCAGAGGTGTCGAGGGGGTGGGTCTGGAGAGGGGGGGCTGGAAGGGGGCACTGGTCCATGTAGTAGTAGTAAAAAACCCCAAACAACAACAAAACAAACAACAAAAAACACCAAGAAAAAAACCAAACACCCTCCCAGCTTTGCTGTCAGATCCCAAGCATCCTGGTGAGAAGGATGGCAGAGCACCCCTCAGGCCATGGCTGCACCTGCTGCCAGTGCCATCGGTGGGAGGAAGGTGTAGGGTGAGGGGCTGCAGCCCACCTGGGTGCTGAGGGAATATCCTCAGCTGGGGATGAAACTTGCATGGAGCTAGACAGGGGAAATCCTCACCCAGGACTGCTGAGTTCCCCCTTGCTGCGAGCACAGCCTGTTTGTATGGGGAGGAAGGAGACGTCTCACCTGTGACCTGGGCCTCCGTGGTGAGATGTTTGGGCTCCTCTGTCCAGGGGGTGGCATGTACAGCCACGCTCCAATCACTCCATGTGCCAATGTCATTGTCCTTGGCTGCCACCTGGATGATGTACTCCTTGCCAGCATAGGCGTCTGTGATGGTGTGTGATGTCCCATCTGACAGCTCAACCTGAGGGTGGCAGTGGGAAGGGGAGGGTCAGAGGATCCCTCAGCATAGGGAGGTGTAAGACAATCGGCTTGTTTATATCAGGTCAAGGATGATAATAAAATTTTGCAGCACTTTGGGAAGTCTTGTACAATTTGGGAAGTCTGGGCTATGGGGTTTTGGGCAGAGACATGAGCCCAGGACAGGGATGCAGAGGGAAAATGTTCCAGCTGCAGCTAAGCCTAAAGTCTAGTTAAGGTCCAATCCCACCCTGTTCCCAATCTCACGGTGCTGGAATGGAGTGGCTTCCTCTAGAGGTCACCAGAAGCTAGCAGATGTGTGCACAGGCTCTGGAACAGGCTGCCAGGGAAGTGGAGGAGTCACCATCCCTGGAGGTACTTAAGCAACATGTAGATGTGGTGCTGAGGCACTTGGTTTAGTGGTGGACTTGGCAGTGCTGGGTTAACGGTTGGACTTGATGATCTTAAAGGTCTTTTCCAGCCAAAATGATTATATGATTCTATGTCAGGGTGGCTGGGAACCAGATATCCAGGGCAATGGCTGAGGAGGATTTGTCCACCAGTATGCCTCTGGCCACCCTGCTCCTGTGCCTGCTGGCATTGCATCCGCTTGGCTTGCATCCCTTATACAAGGATCAAGCCATACCCATCCATCTTTCCTAGAAAAATTCCCTCTGTCCTGTTGTCACCACTGCATGGGTCACAGAAGATCCTCCCGCCCTCCAGGGGATGCTGCTGCTGGTACAATGGTTTAGCCCCAGAGAGTGTCCACACATTCCAGGGATCTCTGATCCACTTGGAGCTTGGCTCATGGGTAGAGGGATGCAGGTGTTCAACACAAATGCATCCCCACCACACAGCCACCAGTGAGCAAAGACGCATGGCTGACAGAGGAGGAGGGCTCAGGACCCAAATGACCTTCCAGGGATGGAGGCAGGCTTGGCATTGGTGTCCTGAGGGCATGGAGGGGACCAGGGCAGAAGCATCCCACAGAGGCTGTGTGGGAGATTGCTCTCCAACCAGTCTTTGAGGCTGAGGACTAAACACTGCCAACTTCATTCCCATGCTGAGTTGCCTGTGCACGGGGGACACACGGGGCACCCCTCATCCTTCCCCTGTGCCCTGGTTGACAAAAACCACCTTGTCTCCAGGCACATGTTGATAATAAAGGTGCTGGGGAGATGAGGGATGGTGCAGGTCTGATGTAGCCCATCTGTGAGCATTGGTGCCCAGCCACCATGCTCCAGCAGAATAAGCAGCACTTAATGAGTGGGGGAAACTTCATGGCATAATACATGTAGTGTGCTCCATGTCTCCCCAGCAACCCAGGAAAAGGGCAGGTACAGGATCCCACTTCCCCTGGTAGTACCAACAGCTGAGTTTTATTAAGAATTCAATTCAATGACAGAAGAAGGACAGAGTCTAAAACTTCTGCCTGTCCTTGATTACATCCTGAAGCCCAAAGATAGAAAAGCTTCCTCTTCAGGGTGCACAAGGGACGTGGGCCAATGACCCCAGGACAAGGCATCTTTGCTCCAGGTGAGATCCTTTCCTTCCCGATTCCCTCTCCCAGGGATGCATCCAACCTGCTGCCCAGCTCAGGCTCTGCTCTGCAATCCCAGCTGCTCATGTTGCCCAGCCCTGGCCCACTGGAGCCTCACATCTGGAGCACATCTGGAGGCACGCCTGGCTGGTGCCCCCCCAGCTGTTAAGGGAGCAAAGGTCTTCCTGCCGCCCGCAAGGCGTGAAGCTGCTACCAAAGAGAAAGAGAGGAGCAGTGTGGAGAAAGGTGCTGCTGCAGATTTTGGGGCTTGATGGGGGGAGGCTGAGTCCTGCTTCTCCTCACAGCACCACCTTGGGGCTGACACCCATGGTGCCAGTGGGATGCAAACAGGGGATGCTGGTGGTTTCACTGCAGGGCTTGTGCCAAACTGAGATGTGCCTAAGCCCTACACCACCATAAATTAAAGCACTGGGACAATGGGTGACGGAGTCCATCCCTAACATCTGGGAAACACCTTCCCACAGTGCCGTGGGTCACACCATCAGGTCTGACCTGCTGGCACAGGAGCAGCTACTTGGGGTGCATGCCAAGGGGGTCCGAGGCCAGAGCCTGCAATGAGGGGCAGATGGGCCCAGTGATCCTAGTGGGGTTCCATGCAGGGACTCCCTGAGTTTTCAGCACATCAGAGAGGCTGACAGCTAGTCCTGGAGTCCTTTGTCCAGATAACAGGGTCATGCCTAAAGCAGTGATGCTTAGCAGCTCATAGGTACCTGGCACAGTCTATGCCAAGGAGATACCTGCTCCCTTCCTGGGTCTGAGAACAGCCCATCCTGCAGGAAAAAGGTTTTTGGACCATTTCACTTATGGGATAGGTGAAAATTGAAATGCTGTGAGGTCTGGGCAGAAGGGAGGATAGGGAAAAGAAGATGAGGAAGATGTCAGCCCCTACTGCAGGACATGGCTTTGCATCCTCCAATCTGTGAAGTCCCTTAGCTGAGAACCATCCCACCAATCCCACCAAGCTCAAGCCCTCCTTAGCCCAGGACCAAAACCTAAGCTGGATGAGGGTCCTCAGAGGTAATGAGCTCTTTGTACTCATGGCTGCACCAGAGCTAAGGAGACAACATATGCACCCTCTTCTCACAGGGACAAACCTTTTTGTCCAAGGCAGTCGGGGATGGGTAGGCAGGACAGAATACCCACCAGGCTGTGAATCACCCTGCCTCTGCAAAGCACTGCACTTGGCAGGGCAACCCTCTGCAGCCTTGTGGCACAGTGAGGCTGACCCTGCCACCCAGACCCTGGGATTCACACCTCTGCCACCAGCTCTGGTCACTGCTCACAGGGCAGAGGGCACACAGGACAGGATACAGGGCACCACAGAGAGGAGACCTGACTGGATAGGGTCAGCCCAGAGCTCCTTGGTGGCATCCACCAATTTGGACAACAATGGTGATCAAGGTCAATTAATTCCTAATGAAAACCAAATTAAATGAAAAATTGCTGGGTGAGCTGCCAGCTTCCTGCAAGCCCTGTGCTGATGGTACTTTGCAAGCAGGGAACGAGCACAAGGCTCGGAAAGATGCAGAGGGTTATGTGGCTGGTGTGTGGGTCTCTTTAGGTCTTTCAGCATCCTCTGAGACCTTCTGCCTGCTCCCTGAGCCCTGCAGCAAGCAGGCTGCAGTTAGCCAGCCCCACTGAGATCCCTCTGGCCTGGTCAGGCTGCTGCTCTATCTGGAGCATTTTCTTCAGCTCAAAGAACCCTCCCAGCTGAGCACTCTCCCTTGGGAGCAATTCCCTCCCAAACACAGCCAGTTTGCAGATGAGTATTTTCAGATGGGGCATCATAGGCACAACACTGTTAAGGGGAGGGATGTTCTCCGAGGACACAGCCTAGAGGACCTGGAAGACCTTGTAGGACCTAGCAAGATGGTGCCCTAAGTCCCTTTTTAGGCAGCAGACAAAAAGAGAAGGCACAGATGACAGCATCCATCTCTCTCCACACAGACTATGTCTGCTTGTAGCACTTCTGAGCTACCCAACATTGGCCATGGTGTGTGAGAAAGTCCCTGGGTGGGTGTCCACAACTCCATACAGAAGTGCAGCAGCAGATGGGAAAGCAAACAGGGACTGGGTCCAACCAGACAGAGACAGGGAGAGCCTGTGGGGGGGACACTGGGGAGGTCATGGGGGGATGGATGGACACACAGCATCAAAGGCAGAAGGAGAAATTCCTTAATCCGCGTCCCCACCGCACAAAGACAAAAGTTGGAGGAAGACTGAACATGGTAATTTTTTTGGCCTGGGGGGTCTGTGTCTCATGGGCTGCCTTTGTGCACCTGCCAAAAGTCACTCTGGCTGGCTGTGAAGTGCTGCCCAGATTAATGAGGGATCAGTAGACAGTGCAATGCAGAGCTATTAGCATCGCAAAAAAAACCCCACAAAACCAACAAAAAAACCCCCAAAACAAACAAAACAAAACTGATCAAACAAACAAACAATAAACAACAACAAAACACAAAGAAAAAAACCCAAACAAAACCAACAAAAAACCGAGAGAGAGAGAAATGAAAAAAAAGCCCTTGAACCCAGCAATTCAACTGACAGCTTGCTGAGGACAGCGTGGGCTGGGATCTCATTCCCTGCTGTGGCCACATACCCTCATCAGCCTGCTTGGGAAGATAACTGGGGTTGCCAGGGACTGCCAGTGCCCACCCACAGCCCTGAGCACCAGGATGAGCCCAGAGACTAGTGTCAAATTCATCAGTTTGGGAACAGACAGTGGAGGGGAAGATTTTCCAGAGCTCGGCTTTCCCCCTGTCCATGCTGGTCTCCCCTGCACGTGTGCTGGAGGCCTGGGGGCAGCCACCAGGGGCATTCACCCCAACGGGGGACATCCATGTGTGCCCTCGTCCCAGCCTCTGCCTGCAGAGGGGTGGTACTGCCTTTCAGTGCTTGGCACAGCAGGAGTTAAAGAAGCCAGTTCCCGGCCCTTCCCAGCTCCCCCGCCTCCTGCTGCCCCCAGCCCACCCTGCCAGAGTGCCCCAGCAATAAAAAAAAGGTCACTGTGCTCTGTTCCCGCTTGGGCTCTGCTCCTGGTCGTCTGACCAGGTAGCAATTACTTGCCAACAGGGTGACACAGGCAGGTCTGAAGCCCAGATGGCTTTTGGAAGGGGATTGGCGGGGCGGGGGGCGTGGTGTGTGTGTGAAGAAAACCCTAACCTTCCGTGCCCCAGCAGCTGGGCTGGGGGCTGGTGTGTATTAGAAGGAGGCGCAGGGGGAAAAGGGGGGATCAGATGCCTCCGTCTCTGCATCCCACATGAAAATGTGTTTGCCGGCTCCCCTGCGGCGGCACTGGCTCTGCTTTCCATTCCTTGACACCTCCCGCTCCCCAGCGCGGCTCCTGCTGTGGGAAGGGGGTGCTTTGCTGCCTGGAAGCTGGCAATGCAGGGATGGGGGGGCTGGCACCCCTCAATCTCACAGCAGGGACCAAGAGCCTGTGCCCGGTGTTGTGTCGAGTCCGGGTCAGTCTGCCTTCCCCAAAATTAAAGGATCACCTCGGCTATTGCCGGGGGGAAGCCGGTCTGCTCACACGGCCTGTGCCAGCCACAGCAAGTGGGGGAACCCCTCGTAAAAGCACATCCCGGACCTGCGCTGCATCTCCCGTCCTCACCGCTTGGAGCTCCACCGCTGGATGCTCCCCGGGTTTTAGCGGGGAAAACGGGAACTGGGAGGGGTACAGGGCACCCCAGGGGGCTCAGTTTCGCAGCCTCTTTTACCTGCAGCAACTGGCCGGATCCTGCCACTGGGCTGCAGGGAATATTGCAGGGATTCATGCTCCACAAGTTAGCTGCTGTTTCGGGTGCCTTCAGGCCCTGTGACTGCAGAGGGATCCCAGTAGGTTCCCATCTGCCCTGGGGAATTGGCTAAACTAAAAGCAGGGGTAACCCCGGCACTGGGAAGCGTAGGAATGTCACTGCAAGGAGCCACTGCAGCCTGCGAAAAGATGTCGCCAGGCGGAAAAATAAATGTTTTGCTTTCTCCCTTTCAAAGCCATGTCTGGAGAGCACACAGGTCTGACATTCATTACTAATAAAAGAGCCCCCAAACGCCTCCTCCTTCTGCAGCACCACAGGAATCACTTGGGCTAACCCCAGACAAAACTTTCTGTCCAGACTCCAGAAAAACTAAAAACTTGGGAAAAGTGAATGACCCCACCCTACACACCCCCTTATTCTTGGCCATCTGGGCAGCGGAGGAGCCCAGCAGGGTCTGAGCTGTGGTCCCTGCTGTCATCCTCGACAAGAAGGCTGCTGTGGCACTGCTGCACATAGCTCAGCCCTGCTGTTGGTTTGGGACGTCGCAGGGCTTCTCTGCAGCCTGGGCTGTGTCACACCAGCCACAGCTGAATGGCTCCCTCCTGGCTTAAAATTAAGAGCATCTTTGAATGCAGAGCTGTAAGCTCATTAATAATGAGACTCTTTCTCCGGATGCCCTGTTCCCTCCTGCCAAGTGACAATTGACAGAGCTCACTTTCACTTGGGGCTGCAGGGAGGATGGGATGGGGGATGCTCAGAGCGCTCAGCACCAGCTCTAGCCCTGCTGGACACTGGTATTTTCTGCTGGCAGAATCATTTCCCACACTGATTCTGTGGGTTGGTGGTGAAAGCAGACAGGTGTAGCTTGTGTGTGGGCACTGCAGGGCACAGGCACCTGCCTCTGCATGCAGGCAGGGAAAGCTAAGCTTGCCAGCACATCCTACCTGCGTGTGGGTGTGGAGGGGTGCAGGTGAGCATAGGCACAGATCTGCATGCATGAGTGCTCTGCTGCTCGGTGGAACCTTCAGGGCTGCCTTTGGAGATCCTGCCAGGTACTCAGTACTTTTAACTCACTAGCAGTTCCCAAGGGGGATGAGAACACCCAGACAGCGCCAGCCAAGGGGCCCAAGCCTGGTTCCATCCCTGGAGCTGGAGAGGGGGTGGAAGAGATGATTTCTGAGCATTTCCCACCTCTCTCCTCCTCTGAGACACCCTCTGCTCCAGCCCTGCCTGTCCCATGCCAAGCTGCAAATGACACTATTACAGCCTCAACATTTTACTCCCACCTATTAATATTTTTTTTTCCCTTTCTTTTTAATCACTGACTTTGCAGCAGGGAGTGAAAGGGAGAGAAGTGCAGCAATAAAAACTACCAGGCGTGAAGCTGTAACCCAGCTCACTCAGGGTGACCTCCCTGCCAAGGTTGCTTTGCAAAGAAGGGGAGCACAGGCAAAGCTGCAGAGGCACAGGGTGGGGGAGGGGGGGGAGGGGTGCAAAGAAGTGCATCTGCTGCAAAGTGACATTGCCACCCGTGCTGGTGGGGAGATAGCTGTGGCAGGCAGTGGCACTGCCTGTCGCAGGCAGGTTAAACATTAGCACACACTTTCAGGTTATTTCAAGCTAGCCCAAGGCAGGAGCTTCCAGAAACAGCCTGTGAGATTTACCTGTCTCACCGAAAAATGTTGCTTTGGGGTGGGAGATGAGCCTGAGCCCACCCTGGCAGCCATCCCTGACTATAGGAGTGACAGTGCCCATCCCAAAGGACCACACCCTCCTCACATCAGCAAGACCAACTACTGAATATTTGGCAACACCCTCAAATTGTCCATCTGTCCCCAGATCCCCATAATTTTCCCAGATCAGACCTGCTCAGCAGCAGAGCTGGCACAGACACCTACATCAAGGGCTCTGTGGCCCCAGCTCCTAAAATCCCAGGATGATGGGAGCACCTCTGCTTGCTTTTCCAAAGGAGGATGTTTCCAGCCTTTGCAAATGCTCACGGACGTGGCTCTAATGCTTCCAAAACAGAAGAGGAAGGAGAGAACCCAACCACATTATTAGCTTTAAATATCTCATGACCTTTTACTGCAAATCTCAAGATCTGAAGCGCAGCCCGCCTCACGGTTCGTTAACATTTCATGTTGTCAGTGCGGCCAATGGGTTCAATTAGACTTCGCGACGGCATCTGCAAATTGCTGGCAACCCACTGGAGGAAATCCTCCCTCGGTCTGGCCGCCAGCTCTGACGCTGCCTCAGAAATACCTTCTGAGCCTTTGCCACGTTCCCAGATGTGCACTGAGCTGGTTAGTGCTCAGAGCACACGAGATCCCCTCCCAAAAACTGACAAAAGGGGAGATCCCGCTCCAGGAAATGCTATGGCTTGGGAGCAAACGGGGTGCAAGACCTGCCCTGGGCTCCCCAGAGATGCTTGGGATGGTGCCTGGACACTCGCCTGCATCTAGGGGTGAGTGTGCAGATGTGCTTGCTGGGAGATCGCATGTGTGAGTGTGGCGACTGCTGCTGTTGCAAGTTAACTGAAGGAGCCTGTAAAACCAGAAACAGGCTATTAGCAATCCATTAGGAAAGGGTATCCAGTTCCAGCCTAGGTAAGCCATTAGAGGAACATCTGAGAGCATTAGGAGAGCTCGCTTGGGGCCAGGATGGGGCTATAAAACAGAAGAGGAAACCACGCTAATCTGGCTTGAATTACAAACTTAAAAGCAGGAAAAAAATAAAGGATACCCTAAACATTTAATGTTTTATATTTAGGAGACAGAAGGGGAGATTCTGCCAAAATGAGAGAATAAAAAATTCTGTTTAGGCTACAAATATCCCATGTCTCTTCTGGCAGCAGAGGAGCCACCAGCCCCTCTTCCAGAAAGGGAGGAGTGTGACTCTAAAGTTGCTTGAGTTTCAGAGTGAGCTCAGTGCTGGAGGGGAGTCAGTGGCCACCTGATGTGACAGGGCTGCATCCCCAACAGCCAGGAAATATTCATGCCCAAGTTCCAGGAAGTTGCTGCAAGGCACTGTGAAGGACCAAGGAGCATCCGGGACATGCCCTGCTGCATGCTGACGTGGAAATTCATCATCATCCTCTCTCCATGATAATAGTTCCCAGAGCGCATCAGCATAATTCCCAGGGCAAACTGCAACACGAGAGCTGCTAAGCAGCCTGAGCAGATGAAAGGCACTACCGAGCAGGGGCAAGACTGTGCAAACGGCACTCTGGGGCTCAGACCCACCTTTGCCAATGCTGGGAAAGGGATGCGGGCATCCCCTCAGCTTTGGGTCAGCCCTGGATGCTGCTTGATGCTGGAGGGATGCCTGGGTACAGCATCACCCAGCTCCCTCTGGGGGAAACCTGCATTTATGGCTAGCTCATGCAGCGACAGCCTCGGTAAGATCCACCTTTCCTGCCCCAGACAGCTTCATATTCTGGTGCCAAGCCCTGGCATTATCAAAATCCTGAAAGGAAGAGCCTGGGAGAAAGCAGACTCTGATTGAATCAGGCTCTACGGTATTCGACAGCCTGACATCCATCTGATCCTATTAGTGCTCATTCGGTCCTGCCTGCTGAGGTACTGTGCATAAATCAGACCCTGCAAAGATAACATGGGGTGGAGGGGAGAGAGGAGCTGCTGCTTTCGCCAAGAAATGCAGCATGTAAGCAGGGCCTCCACGGATATCCCTGGCCCTGGGCAGACCCTGGTGCTCCTGTGTGGGTTTGTTCCATCACACATGTTGGGCTGCCCATGGGCTGCCAGGGAAGCGGCAGGAGATGCTTAAAACCCACTGCTGGTGCATGGGTGGGCTGCCATGAGAAGGCAGGGATGGGGCTTAGTGTGGGGACCTTGGGCACACAGTGATGTGCCAGAGCATGAGGTTATCCAGCTCCTCCTAGTTGATGGTGGAGGCTTCTCCTCTCCTTGCTGGGCTCCCAAGGTGCCCTGTTGTCAGCAAGCAGGCTGTGTGCAATGGCTTTTCCATGACAGCAGCCAGTGGGGACAGCAAGAGCCAAGACAGGGGGCAGATTGTGGCAGGAGACCTTCAAATTGGTAATACTTGACACCCCTATGCAAGTGTGGTATGCATGACTGCTGCAGCCCTTCTCAGGGCACTTGTCTCTTCGAGGAGAGACCCAACACCACTCCCACAAGAGTAACTGGATGGCTGAGCTAGGCTTTGGCCTACCAAACTATGTCCTTCCCTCTCCTGGCTGGATCTGGGGAAATGGGCATACCCCTCAAGATGCCAACAAGAATAGTTCAAGCAAAGCAGAGCTCAGCATGGCTTGGGCATCTTCCCAGCACGATGGTTTCAATGGGGGTTCATTTTCAGGTGCAAATTCCTGCCTTTGCATCATGCCCAGCTGGGCTAAGCAGGCTGAGCTTGCCAACAGGGGTCCGGGGTCAGAGCAGCTCTGGCTGCTGCAGCGCTGCCATCCCCTGGTGTTTGGGAGCTGATTGAATTAGGCTTTGCAAATAATTCATCTGATGAATAGTGGCAGTTTTCCTCAAATCATCCACAAATCAGATTTTTCATTACCCAGCCAGCGGGGCAGAGAGTCAGAAAACAAGGCAGGTACCACACTCACTGAATGCTTGCACTTGCTCACCAGCAAATCGTTCTCCAAACACACTTCTCCACCTGCCGGTGATGAGGGACACATCTCTTGTAAGGGGTTATTGCTTAAAAACTCTACCCAAGACTGCTGCACCCTCCTGGGGTGCTGGGATACGAGCCCTTCCTGGCCATCCTAGCACCCACCACCAGGGCTGTTACCTTAAGCTCTCTCAGCAGTTCAGGGTATCTTCAAAAAGGTGAAATCAAGCTATCACTGCCATAGAATTAACCTTTTCCAGCTATGGTGATGTTGCCACCAATGTCATCAACACCTACATGTACTTCCCACCATTGCTGGCTGCCCAAAAATGCTGATGGAGAGGCCACAGCATCCCTTTGGAGGCACTGCAGTGAGGGGACTGGCACAGTTTGAGCCCACCAATATGATACCTAACACCCAGCGATGGAGGGACTGGCCATCCTGAGGGTGTTCAGGTAGGAGGCAGCTTACTGGGTCTTCCACCATTTCTGGGTGCAAATCTCTGCATCTGCAGGGTGCCTGGCTGGATCAGGCTGTGGCTGGGTAAAAAACATTAGCTTTTTCCACAACAATTTCACACCTTGAAAAAACTGACCTTGTGTTAGTTTTTTTCTCATTAATTCTTCCCCTTTTTTTTCACAGCTTCTACAATTTGAGCATTTCTCCCGAGCGTGAAAAAAAAAACCAACAAACTAGATCAAACTAATACCGAGTGCTGTCTTATACCTCAAGATGCCCAGTGGATGCTTTCCCACCCCAAGCAGGGAAGCAATGGGCAGAGCAACAAACATCAAAACTGTTTCCCAGCCCTCCTCTGATTTTCAAAGCCATCAGCAAATGTTTCCATCTGAAACACGACCTGCAGGGCTGACATGTCAAAAAACCCAACCAGCACAAAAAGTCACCAAGACACTGAAATCTTGCAGAGATACAAGCAAAGTCTCAGCCATTTCTCTTCCCAAGAAGAGCTGGTTGGCAGAAAACACTGCTCAGCTCCACGATGCAGGGGAGCTCCCTAGGGACTGGGTGCTGCATCCTATTTTATTGATTGATTTTCATTTGGGGGGGGGGGGGGGGGGGGAGGGGGGCAGGGGGATGGGGAGGTGGTGTAAAAGGTTTTAGTGAGGAAAGCACCTAATTATCTTTCACCTGGCTCAGCTCAGTGCAGAGAGGATGCTAGATGAGCAATGCCAGTGCCACAGCACCTCTCCTCAAGCAGCAGATCGCTTTCCTGCACAAGCGGAGCATGCAGGCAGCACACAGAGGGGGGGAAAAAAAAACCATCAAAAAAAAAAAAAAAAAGCACAAACCCTTTTGTTATCTTCCTGCAGCTAACAAATGAAATCTGTCCTCGGGGCTGCCAAGGATTTCACTGGCTGTTTGTTTTTTTTTTTTTTAAAGAAACAAGAAATAAAACTAGGAAATACGATAACATCTCAGCAATCGCTCTGTGACTGCGCTCTGAGTTACGGCGAGCGGTATTTTATCTTCAGTTCAAAATCTAAATGTGGCAGAGGCACATTTAAATGTGGTGACATTTATACTTTAAATGCCTTTTACATCTCGTTGGCAGGTTTTATATAGAACATATGTATGGAAAGTAGATAGGGGCCATGGATGAAAATGCGGAGTGGGGAGAGCCTGCAGATCCATTTGTAGGCAGAATGCGAGTTGAAAGCAGAGGGAGAGAGAAGGGAGGGGAGAAAGAGAAGGAGAGGAAAAGGGCCTGGGTTGCCTGGGCAGTAAACAGACAGTTTTTGGGGATCCTGACCACTCGTTCCCAGTGCTGCTTGTTCTCAGCCACCAGCTCAACCCACTCCCTCCCCTCCCAGCCAGCTCAGCATTGCTTACGTGTTGCCACTGGTCCAGGATGAGGGGCCGATACCGCAGGAAGAACTTGAGTGGGAAAGACTCAGGGTCCGGCCAGGATGAGGGGTTTTGCCAGGACACCTCCAGCCTCCGAGGGTTATTTGGCACAGGTTTGGCCACCACACTCTCCGGAGGGTCTGGTTTTACTGGAAGAGAAGAGGGTGGCTGGTAAAACTTTGCGTGTGCCATCTTTACACCCCTCAGCACAACTGGCTGGGCTTTGTGCCATGTGTTTTCCAAGGGGAGCAGCCTGAGGCACAGCATACTGTTCCCAAATTAATTAGATGGAAATCATCTTTTCTCATCCAGGTCAGTGGTATGGCTGTCCTGACTCAAAATGAACGTTGCCAGGGAGGTGTCAGTGCTGGAGACATATGGAAACAACCTGGCTAAGGCAGAGAGCATCCCTCCTTCCCAGAGCTACTTAGGTCAGGCTGAGGAGCACACTAAATCCTGCACTTTCTTTGCATCTTCTGATTTCTGGCAATCTGACCCACATTCATACCCTCTCACCTCACAGTAATGTCGCAGTAAAGCCCTTGGCTTTAGGACCTCCTGTTTGCCAAGGGCAAAGGATTGCGGTGGTCACCTTTATCCCAGCTATCTGTCTCTCAGTCTTGCTCTGCTTTTGGCATACAGGGATATTTTCTTGCTACTTGACAAGTATTTCAACTGAATATTAATTGGCTGTGAGTTATGCAAGGTGCTTTGAAGTTGCAGCTACTTTTAGAGTGGGGGGAGCAAAGCATAGTCAGGCTGTGATGAACAGCATTGCCCACTGTAGAGCCAGTGTTGCTCCTCACCCAGAGTTCGCTGAGCTCCTGACAGCTCAAACTCCCAATTTGCAATAGCATAGCTACAAAAAGACTGAGATGTGGGTACCTCCATGCTTCTCCTTTTCTCATGACCAGGAAGGAGGTGGGTGCACAGCTGTGCACGGGCTGAACAAGGGCTCTCAATGCACTCTAAGAAGAGCAATGGACAAGTCCTCATGTCCTGGGAGGGCTTTTAACCTCCTCCAAAGTCCACATGCAGGCCAATGGGTCCCTCCTGGCCTAAAAAACCTCTGGATTGAGTAATGGTCCCCTGACTCTGGCTACCTTGAACAGCAGCTTGTGAAGGTGGCATCATGAGACTCCACTCTCAAGCATGAAGAAGGGATTCTGGGGCTGTGGGGAGCCCCTCTCTGACTGGCAGAGCTCCTGCCCAGCACTCAGAGATCTTCTTCTCCATGCTAACACCAGTGGTTCACCTGCTATGGGTGGACAGTGAAGTCCACACAGAGGCTTTGCCTTTCCTGGAGGAGGAAGGAGGTGATGGTGGTGAGTGATTTGCTCCCTCGCTAGCCTTGCCTGTTGCCTGCAGTTCTGCCCTATGCATGGAGGCTATCTCTCCCTCTTCTTGAAGCTGTATGGGACCAGGCACTGATGTGGGGCAAGTCTGCTGCAAGTGGAGTTTTGTGTCTCTGCCATTCACTGCCATCTCTGCTCTAGGATTATAGTGGCATCACAGTGACTGTCCCCAGGAAGTGACCCTCCCTGCACCTCCACTGTTTGCTCTTCTTAGGAAAAATTGGCTGTGATGCTTTCAAAATCTGCTTTTTGGCTGCGGATGAAGTAAAGGGGGGCACTGAAATGAAGCCACAGCCCAGCCACCTTGATGGAACCTAGAACTGGCCCCACTCCCCACGAGACGTACCCATCACCACCTCTGTCTCCCCAGCCCTTCCACTGAGCACCCTGGCACACACGCTGCTGCAGTCCTCCTTCACCATCACCTTCATCACCACCCTCACAGCCTCTCCTGCATCCCATCACCTTCCCTCTGCCATGGTGGACATAAGGTGGTCTGGACAGCTTCCTCCATGCCCACAGCACCTGATGCCCAGAGGATGCTCCTGGAGGCTTGGGAAGCAGCTAGTGAGCAAGCACTCATGGGTCTGACCACGGGTGCCTTGTGTGACCACCTGGCTTCCATTGACCCTCTCTGTGGCAGGACGGGACACCATTTTCCATTTGCAGCTTTATCCTCAGCAGCAGGGATGACTTTCTGGGGCTGTGCCGTGCTGAGCTACTCCAGATGGCTGCGCAATTTCTCCACTCCCCCCTTTGAATCCCTGGGCTGTGGCTGGACATCAGCTTCCATCGACAGGGACTTGGAGTCCAAACGCATCCGGAAAAGTATAAATCCAGTGCTGGCTCGGCAGGCTTGGTTTGCGAAACAAAAGTCTGGTTGAACGAATGCAGATGACTCCAAACTGTGGTTCTGCAGTGAGGAAATGGGAAGAAAAGCTCCAGGCTGGGGATGGATGTGATGGGATATTCCCTGGGGTAACACAAGGGAGCCTGGCCTGGCTTTTTGGCATGCCAGCCTGGAGCCATGGCACAGGGATGCTTAAATGCAGTTGTGCTGGGGCAGAGCAGTTGTGCTTGAGTGGCACTGAGAGATGCCTCTGTGGTGGGTTAGAAGAAAGTAAAACCAAAATGGTGCCTTGATGCTGAGGTGGGAGTTACCTCCTCGTTTGGTGGGGATGTGACCTTCAGTCCCACTCCTGCAGATTGGGACAGTCCTTGGCTCGCAGGGGAGGGCTTCTCTGGCTCTGACAGAGCATGGCAGAGCCCAGCCATTGAAAGGGAATGTGCTCCCGGCTGCAGTGAGCCTTCAAACGGCACTGCAGGTTAATGGGAAAACTGGTAGAAATTGCTATCTCCCCATGTGTCCTCCTGTCGGTGGGGCTCCTGCCGAGGCTAGAGAGAGCAGCAGTGCCTGCCTCTCCGAAAAAACAAAGCCAAAGCTGTTCCTGCCACATCTCTCCAAGGCAGCAGGGATGCAAGACCCAAGAGAGGGGATGGCAACTCCAGCAACTGGTCCTGCAAGGACAGACCTATGTGTCTTATGACAGACCTCATTTCACTGTGCTCATCATGGGAAATATCAGGACAAGTCCCACAGGAGCCAGCTGAGGAGTGAGGAAAGATGGGCTGTGTCCAGCTCCCTGATTTCTATGTGACCTTGAAGGAATCCTTTATCCTCTGCAGGCTCCTGGGTCCCTGCTCTACACATGGGGAAGAGAGCTCCTCCTTCCTCAGCCTTTGTCTGCCTCCATTTAGCCTGCACATGGTGAGGCAGGGGCTGTCAGGCTGTATACATCAGTCAGCATAATAGAGCCCTGTCTTCAGCAAGGGCCAGCAGGCAGTAACATAATAAAAACAATAATAGTAATAATAATAATGAACAATGGGCATTAGGCTGAGTACTGGTTAAGCGGCTACAAAACCAGATGTAATATTATCCCATGAGCTAAGGGAGCATCTCCAGACATTCCTTGGGAAGGGGACGTGGCCAGGAAGCAGCTCACAGCTCTTCCCACTTGGTTTTCGGCTGGTGCATCCAAGCGAGGGCTTGGCGTGCAAGGAGACTTGTGGTGAGAAGCTTTTCCTAATAGACCTGCACACTCGTGCTTAACGACGAGTCTCTGACTGTCCATCATCCCTGGCTGCTGTTGGACACATCCTGAAACAAAGCCTGTGGTTCAGAAAGGCAGCTGAGATCTGGCAGCATGGAGGGGCTTGTCACCCATCTTGTCTCTCCAACGAGTGCTAAAATGGATCCCTTGCGGCTGTTAAATATCCCCTGGCATTTTCCACAAGCAGAGGGATATTAAACTCCATGTCTTAGCCAAATGTCAGTCTAGGTAATTTAATTCTGCCTCCCTAAGTAGTATGAATTGAACTGACCTTCTGCCTAGGGAACTGTATACCCATGTTCAGAGATTCTGAGTTTTGTATGGATTCATCCATGTTTGTCCTCACGCAGCCCATCCGAGATGCTCCACGGATTCACCACCCCAGGGCGGATCTGGGAGGATCACAGTCTTCCCAAGCTCACACAAGGGATGGGTGGTGAGTTTGGGGAATGCACCTATGCCTGCAAGGCCCTGTCCAAGGCTGTTTTGCATCCTTTTAAAGCTGTGCACCTTCTCCTACTAAAATTTTTTTACTGTGAGAGTGACAGAGCACTGGAACAGGCTGCCCAGAGAGGTTGTGGAGTCTCCTTCTCTGGAGACATTCAAAACCCGCCTGGACGCCTTCCTGTGTGATGTACTCTAGGTGACCCTGCTCTGGCAGGGGGGGGGGTTGGACTAGATGATCTTTCGAGGTCCCTTCCAACCCCTAGGATTCTATGATTCTATGATACTAATTTGCCCCAGGCCCACACAAGGAGAAAGGCGCCGGGGCGCGATGCAGGTGCTGCTGTGAGGCAGTGACATCTGTGCTTTCCTAGAGGATGCATATGCTGGCCACCTGGCTCTTGGGCTGAAACATAAGTGAGGAAGGTGGCTTGTGTCCTGGAGGGACATAAATGTCCCCACTCTGTACCAGTCACCACGAGGGAGGTGCACAGCTCCTGACACACTACCTCACTCCTCCCTGGCACCTTTCTCTGCCCTCAAGCCCTCTCCTCTCCAGCTTCTCCACCTCCTTTCCCACCTCCTCTTGCCTTGGGCTGGGGCCTTGACATTTGCAGGGCTTTGCAGAGCCTTGCCCTCCCCACCCTCACTTTTATTAACACTGATACCTTTGCAGATGATGCAATTATGAAAACAATCTCCAGGAGTGAGACAAGGAGGAAGGCAGCCTGGATCTCCTACTGATGAGAGATGGGGGCCAGAGAGCTGGAAAACCTCTCCCAGCCATCATAGAAAATGGAAATGCAGAGAGATCCCTGACATCTGGCTGCTAATAACACACACGGCACGACCGCCAGCAAGGCATGGGCTTGGGACAGCAAAAGAAGGTACCAGTCATTTTCCACTTGATTAGAGCCATCTTCTGAGAGGCTGAGGAAGGGATTTTCTGCTTAGGGCTCCAGAAAGGGACAACGAAAAAAGGAATCAAAACCAAAGGACGTCACTCCTTCCCAGGGGCTTTTTTGTGCTTGCCCAAGCTGGGTGGGAGGATCTGACTCAGCAGTGGATCTGCTCCCGGCTCAGCTGGCACCATCAGGGAATGCTGCTGGCTCTTGCACTGGCTCCAGGCTGCTCCATCCCCAGCAGAGCATAAGGTCAGGGCTTCACGCCTGGGGTTTAACCTTTATGCAGAAGGTGTGATGGGTTTCTCTAGGCTAAGTGGAAAACACAAGACAGGGTCTGACATCCCCATCTCTGGGATTTTACAAGAAGCACCTTGCAGTCACTGGCTGACACCATCTCTCCATATTAGCAGGATGTGTGCACTTGTGGCAATGCTCCCACGCAGCATTTTCCAATGAGCAGATGCAATGGCTTTATCCTCAGCCATGGGTTTTTCACCCTGCCATCTAGAAGAGCAAAACCCAGCACAACTTCCAAGATGAGTCTCGGGCCAGCTGACACTGGTAGAGATCTGCAGGGAACCTAGTGGGTGCTAGATCCAGCACTGCCAGCACCCACCTTGCTGGGACATGGCCCTAGGCTTGCAGGCACAGAGAAGACAGCCAGAACATACACTGAAATGCAGAAGCTTTTGCAAGGAGAGCTGGCAACCAAATTGCCTGGCCCAATACACTAACACAGTGCACTTGTTTTAATTGGAAACACAGTGACAGTGCAAGGAGAAGCTCCATTCAGGGTAGGTTGTTGATGGGTGGCAGCTGAGTTCATGCTGTAATGACTCTGCTAAGCCTGTCGAGCGCTTGAGCACTCAATCACCAACATGCCTATGTTTCTTTTGCACAGTGGCTGTACCAAATCCTGAGGAGGAGAATTCCACAGCTCTATGGAACGTGGAGATTTCAAGGTCACAAGATAGTGAAGTGTTTATGGGAGTGGGTTGGCTCTGGGGTGCAGGACACAGCCCTTCTCATCTGCACCAGCCCATCATACCTTCCTCAAGTGTAATCCCAGAGGGTTGTAGTGTGTCTGCCTATTGATGCCAGGGGTCTCACCTCCCATCAAAACCACCAGGATGTGGTTAGCACCCTGCACAGATCTGCTAATGGCAGGGCAATGCTGGCCTCTGTTCACTGCTCCTCCAACTCAGGCAGAGTTCAAATCTCTAGGCTGGATCTGGCTTCTGCTGGTGCTGAGGTGCCCGGGACTTGCAGCTGGGTGTGCTTCCCAGGGGTGTTACCCTTGTGTGCTGGATGGAGGACCAGATGTTTGGGAATCCAGGCAGGTCATGGGGTGGGATGCAGATGTTACAGGACAATGCCCTGAACTCCTGCAGGAGGGAACGCAAGGAACTCAGAAAATGCAGCTTAATTGCTGCCCTGGGCCCCCTAGGCTGGAGGTTACCTTCATTTTTAAGGAGTGTATCTTCCATAAACACAGTAATTTCCATTTAAAGGCACTAGAGCAACTGAAACTCCACTGCTTCCCTGCTAAGCTCCTTGCCTTGCTATCAACGTTCACAATGAATCCACAAATACAAGCTTTGGATATGGATGGTGGCTACAGGGACAAAGCAGGACAGTCCCTGGTCCAAAATAATTTTCTCACTCTTCTCAAAGCTGGCACCTTGTTTCTTGCTTGATGTTTTCCAGGATTTGGGGTAGAAAGAGAAAATCTGAGATAGCAGTGGAGCTCCTCTTCTTGTATGCTGGCACTTTCAGCTGCTTGGGACTGGCACATGCAGCACATTGAAGGCAAAGACTAACTGCTGGCTGCACTGCAATGATTCATTTATTTGTTTTTCTGGTCCAGTAATTGCCACATGTAACCAGCAAATTGTATTTTGAAGTGTTCCTGAACTCGGTTCTCTCCCATCTTTCCTGTTCTTTTAGGATGGATAGTTTTGTCTCTGCACCATCTGTAATCTGTCTTTGGCTGGTGGCAAAAGCACTGTGCCCAGCTCCATGCTTTGCCATGCCTGGCACTGAATTGCCTGGTCCATGCTTGTCCTTCACAGTTGGAGAAGCATCCACACCATGGGTCTGGACATGGCTGGGGAGCATCTCTGCAGCAGGGACACCTTGGCCCCCAGGGCTCACTGCTCCCTGTCCCACATTGTACAGTATCCACTGCCTGAATGGGGCACTGAAGAGGTGCAGAAGGAGGAACAGTGATTTTAGGAGCATGTTAGGTAAGGGCTGGTGGAGGATGATTTCAGGAGGGCTTTATCCTGCCTAGGGATGAGGGCAAGAGGGTGGGACATTTTAATTTATCTTCCAATCCTATCTCACACCACTTTGTTTCCAGCACAAGCAGCAAGCTTCTCTTTTAGGCATACTCAGAGGACCAAGAAGGGCAATGCCCTTTGGACCACACCAGCTTTACAGCCCTCTGTGAAGTCCATGGCTGACATGCTGGGAGGATTACGTCCATTCATCTGCCTTTGATCCTGATCCCTGTGCTTCTGCACCCTTCCTCCTGGGTTCATGCAGCCACTTCCTCAGCTGCCAAGTACAGAGCTCAGCAAACAGGGGAGACCTGGACCACTGGTGTTGGGCCCAGACATGGCACTAGGCCACTGATGGGACCGGCACAAAGGCTGCCTGTGGGCATCCTGTCTAGTTGCCTAAGGATGCTCAGGTGCTGGCACCACTTACAGCAGGGCCAGAAGAATCAGGACAGGCACGAGAACCATGACAGTGTGGCTCAGACCCTGGTTCCATCTCATGCATGGATAGGCAGAGGCTCCACTTGGAGAGCCTGCCCCTTCCCTGGCCCAAGCAGAGCACGCCAACCCCAACACCCTCTTGGAGAGGCCAGTTGGTGCCGCGGAAGTTACCTATGGCGAACTCGTCAAAGGTGAGAGTGGTGGAGTTTTTGCCCAGAGCATTCGTGACTGTCAGAGTCACCTTGTACTTCACCGTCGAGAAGAGCTGGAGGTATCTGATGTGACATCTGTTTTTGGGAAAGATATCCTTCTCGCAGACCATCTCTCTCGTGCCGTGTCTGGAAAGCAGGGGCAAAAAGAGCTGTTACTTACAGGGCAGTGCTTGGGGTGGGGATGCACCCATGCCACTGGAGGCAGAAGGAGCAGTGCTATATCCCCCTGTGCACCTGCCCCTTCCACAGCCAAAGGGATAATTTCCTCCCACTGGGGAATTTTGCAGGCTGATGTGTGTGACATCTTATCCTAATCCCACACAGAGACACGAGTGAATATCCTAACATTGGTCCCAAAGAGAGCATGACACCCTGCTGGGCTTGGCGTTGAACTCTGTGCCTTCTGAAACAGGAACTGTTTCTCCTTTCTCCTGGTGACAGGGACCCCAGAAGCTAATGCATGGCATCAGCCTGTATAAGGGCTGTGCCAAGTATTGGGCACAGGGTGGGAGACGATGCCCTGCCATGGCTAGTTCTAGGTGAGGGACACAGCCAGCATACAGTAGAAGGGACCATGGCTGTGCCAAATGCACCAAAAAACAGCAGGCACAACCTCCACAGTGGACAAGTGGTGCAGAGAGGATAGACCTGGGGGGCTTGGAAAAGGGGCCAGGGAATTGGGGAATTTCCCGCTCCCCTCTGGGAAAACTGGAACTTTCTTGGGACAAAGCCCCAGCGCCAAGCATCCAGTTTGTATCTACCTGGTGCATTGTCCCCAGGACCATTTTTGGGCCACTTATCCCATATGCTCAGCACAGGTCAGACCTGTTGCCCAGACACTTCAGGGCACTGCTTGGGACCTGCTCCAGGAGGCAGGGACAAAAAGTCTTGCTGCACCATTCCCTGCTGGGCACTTACATGACAGAGATGTTGAAGGAGTTGGGGATGTAGGTGGGGGTGGGCAGGTGCCAGCTGCAGTAGAAACCCTTTGGGTAGTTGTTGGACCTGCACATCAGCAGTGGCTCCTTGGGGGGGGCTGCCAGGGAAAGAGAAAGAGCAATTACCCATTGAGGTGAGGCTAGCACCGGGTCCTGTACAAAGGGATGTCCCTCCACCCTCAACTGTTGCCAGCTCAGGTAGAGTGACACAGTTTGCTGTGATAGCCTGGTCTGTGTTTATCAGCTGATCAAAACCTCTGAAGGCTTTGGTCCTATGTCTGGTGCTGGGGTCCTCCATGAGACCTAACCAACCTAACACTCCTCTGCATGCCATGACAGAGAAGGAAAGGCTGCAGCGAGATGGCTAAGGGTGTGCTCACTGCACCAGGGAAGCTGGCAGCACCAGGAGGATGTCAAGACATCAGTGCAAAACAGGACACCCCAACCAGCCAGGTCTGTGCAAATCCCCTGTGTGATGTGCAGCCCTGCAGAGATGCTGGCCTCTTGGAGGTCTGTCTGCTCATGTACAGCCCATGCCTTGAGTATGTAACACACTTGGGCATGACTTTCCTCTGTGCAGCTGTGGGCATCCAGGGGCACAGCAGGGCCCTGGTGGGAAACCACAGCCAGACTGTGCACTCCAGACAGGGACAACTCAGCCCATTTGCCATGAGCATGGACTGCCAGGGTGGGTGGCTGGGATCCTGGCCTGATGCTGCACCATTGAGCCCATGGGAAGAAAATAACAATGGGTTTTGCTGGAAAAACTTTCGGGGAGGGGGGTAGGGGCTGTGCCATGAGCTTCAGCTGCAGCACCTTGCTGCAGTCCACAGAGGGGAAACTGAGACTCGGGGCTTGCATGTGTTCCAGCAGCTCTGGAGCAGGGCTGGAGACAGAGCAGGCAGATGGCAAGAGAGCCAAGAGCAGTGGGAGCAGGCAGCAGGAGAGGAGGGAGAGGGAGAGGGAGGGCGAGAGGGAAAGAGAGCAGGAGAGGGAGAGGGAGAGGGAGAGGGAGAGGGAGAGGGAGAGGGAGAGGGAGAGGGAGAGGGAGAGGGAGAGGGAGAGGAGGGTGCCGGCAGGGAGGGGAGGCTGTGCTGGTCCCCAGCGTGTGCTCCTCCTAATGGCTATTTCAGCCTTTAGCCGGCAGACGAAGGCCAGAACCTGGTTAATGAGCCTCCCAGCTAAATTATTCAAGCAGACCCTGCGAAGCAAAACAGAGCAGCTAATCGCAAGGCCAGAGGCAAAGGCCTGATCCCTGCTACAGCTCCATCCTTATCCTCCTCCTCCCCGGCTCCTTAACCCCTTCCCTGCCGCGCAGCTGCTCCGAGGTGAGGCGGGAGCGAACGCCGGGCAGCATCATCCTTCGGAGGGGGGAAAAGAAGGGGCAGGGGGCGGCTGGGGACTCCCGGGAGGTGTTCGGGAGGGGCGAAAGAATGCAGGGTATTTAGAGACAGCCTTTAGGGTGCGAGCGACCGCGTGGTGGCAGTGTGGGCTTAACAACACCCGCCTGGCCCCCCGCGAACCGGGCTGGGGCTGGAAATACGGCGTGGAAGTGGGAGGATAATGGGAAATGCTGCCGAGGGTCCCTTGCGCTCAGCTGCAAGACACCAGGAGCCACCCGGGGCTTCAATGAGCCTCCCAAAGGTCCTCCAGGGGCCCTGCCGGACCAGGAGGCTCTGCCCTACCTCCACGGTCCCAGACACTGTGCTGCTACTGAGTCGCAATTAGTCCATCCGAGGAACTGAGACATCTCTGTTGTCTCCAGTATTACACCGGATCTGGTTCTTGGTGATCTGTGCTAGTTCCTCCACGGAGGAGGCTGGAGTGGGCTCATGCCTCCAGGTCTGTTTTGCTGGGAGAAGAGGGCTGCCTGAACTGCCTCCTGCTTCCATCCTCACTCTGCAGCAGCCTTTGAAGATGCCACATTTTTGCAACTTAGAATGTCTTGAAGATGTCCTCTGCTCCATTACTGGGGACCCAAAAGTAACAGCTAGCCTCTGGCCCACAGCATCCTCCACCTTTCATCTTCTGGTGCCTTTTAGCAAGCCAGAGGTGTAAGGAGAGCCTGTGGAAGGCGGACAAAATGACCCTCATAGCTCTGCCACCTTGGTGCCCATGCAGCATCCTCAATTCGCTGCAGCTGAAGGGAAGCTGCTGCATGAAGCCTGTCCTGCCCCAGCAAGGGAAAAGCTGTTTCATGGGGTCACTTCTGCCACCTCCATCTCTTCAAAGAGCCACCAGTTTCAGAGCCACAGGGAAGGGATGCTACACAATTGCTCCACTTTCCACCTTGGCGGGCAGAAAATCCACCCCATAGCAGATCACAGTACCACTGTGATGTGCCACTCAGGGCTGTGACCATGACACCCATGAGGGTGACTGTGACCATGATTACCAGACACCACAGAGGAGAGGGCTGCAAGCCCCTTCTCAGCTGCCATGGTGTCTGGGGAGGTCTGTCTTTGCCCACCCTGCCACAGTGTCCTCTCCAAGCTGGTGGCAGAGTCCCCATCTTCCTGTGGGAGATGGTGGCTTGCAACCTTGTTCCTCTCCCCTCCTCTCCCAGGAAAGGCGCTCGCCAGCACAGCTCATCCTGCCCATCAAAGGCTCTTAAAGAGAGCAAATAAAATTGCAGGCTCCAATCGATCCGGCGCTCCGTAATGCTGTCTTTGGAGATGGGCCAGCCCGTCAGGCCGATGGAGAGAGCAAGAGAGGCAGCAGAGGAAAACAAAGCCATCAAGGGAGCATTAAAGGCTTTTTCTGCCCTGAGGCTTTGAGCAGTGCCTCTGGGTGCGGGGTGTCCTGTCCACCCTCCCCCATCTTCCTCAGCCAATGACCAGCTCTAAGCCCCTACCCAATTCTGAAAACAGCCCGAGCAACATGTTGCCCCTCCACTGGCACTTCTCCTCACGAGCCTGCAAGCAGCCTCCCTAATTCTGGCAAATATTTGCTTCCCCATCGCCTCATGCAGCTGCTGAACTGCGTAAAAGGCAGAGCTCCTCTCCTTTCTCTGCAAACAGCGCCTGCCCTCTCTAATCTGTCTATTAACCTCTCAGATGGAAGGAAGCCACTTCTCCCACGCGCTCTGCTGATGGCCTCTCTTCAAACCCAGTGTGTTTAATGCCCAGCTGTGGTGACTCCCTAATGGTTTGGGCTGCGACCAGCCTTGCTACGAGAGCCTGCGGCAAGGGGATGAAAGGATGAGCCAGGGCCCGGCACAACCCTCCTGGACAGGCTGCTTGCAAGGTGTGTGATGCTTCAGCAAAATTCCAAGCTGTGGCAGCTGGTGCCAGGCTCATCTTCTCTGCAGACTCCACAGAGGACTGGTGGCAGGGACCAGGTGGGCCTTCCCACCACACGGTTCCCCAAGATTTGCATCCACTTGACCTCTGTCTCTCTAGCTTGTTGGAAATAGCTGCCGCTTGATCAGCTCCAGCATCTCTGCTCAGATGAGGAGGGCACGACAAGTGGTCCTCAGGGATGAAACAGCTCTGGATGCATCAGCACAGACATGTATTTTTGAGTCTCTCCCCATCTCAAAGCCTAGTTGTCCTTGTACCATGAGTCCCACTGTGCAGGGGTGAAGTGTGACCAATCCATTTTAGAAACCACTAAAAATGATCTACACTAGCTTTTTCTAGCCCTGCTAGGTCATGAGATAATGGATGTTAAAATTGTGGCACTTTTATATATAGAATAGTTATTTTAGGTCATTTTTAGAGGTTTCTGAAATGGACCAGTTGTAATTTTCCTCTCCTGTTGAGGGCTGAATGTACTAAAGATGTCTTGCTCCGCAGGTGGAGGGATACAAAAAATAGTACCAATTAAAGTTTTAGGAAGCCTCTCAAACACTTTTGTAGGAGGTATTTCTTCTGGTGCACTCAGGACACATCCAGGTGCCAGACTGCTGGGGGTTACCAGCCCTAGAGCATGCTCATGGGGTCACCAACCCTACAGCATGCTTGTAGGGTCACTTGTATAACTCATCATCCTGGTCTCTGGCCAGCAAAGCCTGCAAGGTCCATGACAGGAGTATGTACTTGTGCCAGAGCTACAGCCGTGGTGTAGAACCCCCATGCTACTCTCATGCTGGACAACCACCCCAGCACTGATGTTGTTTGGCCACCTGACGGTCACTGTTAGTGTCCCTGCCTCTCCCCAGTGTCCATGGCAGGATTGCTGCCCCATCTCTTTCTTGCCTGTGCCTGACATGCCCTCCACATCCTTACCCACTGACTTTTTTTTTTTTTGCACCACAGCCATGACCTTGCAAGTGGTGGGTATGTGTCAGTAAGTAAAAAGGTACTGTAACTGAAAGGTGATTGAAAGCAAAGCTGCAGAGGTTGGAGGGCACAGGAGGGATCCACCTAGGCATAAGATGCCAGTCCCAAGCATGTGGGCTCATGTGCACTAGAGCAGCACACCCCACATGTCTGTGCACACACCTAACTAGGTCCTTTTGTGAAGCACACACTGGCTGCAAGCACAATGTATTATTTATCTAACACAGTTTTTCTAAAATTGTCTGTTTACAGCAGGCTGGTAAGACACAACAAAGAACACAATTGATGAATAAGTCATATTTATACTGCCCAGAAGACCAGGGGAGCACCCACCTGCTGTGCTGGAGTGCAACATGGCTGTGGCTGGAGATAGTCCCTTCCACTGCCCCAGATATTTGGATACAGCTGTGTTTTGTTGACAGATAAAGTGAAGGAGGTGAAGCTTCAATTTTGCTGTTATCCCTTGTCCAGGCTGCTCTTGGATAAGGGGAGGATGAGAAGGAATGCAGAGGATAGCAGAGGGTCAATTTGGGGGCAGGTGATGCTCTCCTCTGTTGTGCTGCTGCACTCTGGGAACACCATATTTATAAACTGCCACTTATTCAAAAAGGATTAAGTGAGGGTTGTTTTTTTTTAAAAAAAAAAATAGAGAGAAAATTTTATGTGAGAGAGAATTAAAGAGCCCAGGGATGCAGAATCTTAAGGCAATATGGTCTCGTTCTTCACTAACCTACTGGCCAACCTGAGGCAAGTGATGGCAGCCAGAGTTTAGGTCTCTTCCAGTCACCTAAGCCACACCAACCTTAGCAACAGACATTTTCAGGGGGACATTCCTCCCCCTTGATATTAGATCCTGAAGATGCACCCCTCTAGAGTGTGAGCCATCCCAGCTAAACACAGAGATGCCCACATTCAAGCCAGAGTCTAGCCCAGCTCTAACACCTTCACATTCCAGCACCTCACCAGGAACTTTTGAAAAGGGCCAGGGGCACCTGCAGCTATAACCAAAGTTGTCTGGTCTCCAAGAGCAAGCATTTATTCCTCAGAAGGTGCCGGAGAAAAAGGTGGACTCAGCAAAAGATAAATTTCTGAAAGGCCCTGTTTTACACTGATTAGGGCTCATAAACCAAGCTATGGATTTTCTCATTTCCTTTGCAGAAAATTCAGTGTGTGTGTGTGTTAAGAGGCAGGGCTGTAAATTTTTGGGTAAGGCATTACTCAAAGAGCAGAGAGAGCTCAGAGCCCCATGGTGCAAGCTCCTAGCCCTAAAAGCTGCCTCGCAGCAGGGCAGTGTGATAACAGGCTCACCTGAGTTTGCTTCATCCTGCACAGCTCAAGGCTGTGCTATTCGTGGCACAGCAGAGGTGGTCTTCAAACCTGACAGCTCTCAACCCTTCAAAAAATTATCAAGCAAGCCTGCTTAAGCAGTGAGAGGAAAGATGAAGAGGAGAGGGGATCTGGGAACTCTGGCATGGGGTGGGGTGGGTGGCTGGCATGGCAGCCCTCTCCGGAGATGCTCCCTGAGGTGCAGGATGCTGTAGGAAGGTGATTTAGGCAGGTGAAGCCATGAGGCGTCCTGCAGTCCTGCCAGAACCCCTTGCTCCCAGCTGCACACCAGGTTCCCTGCTGCACTGCTGCCCCAGAGCAATGCCCACACAGGTCCTTGGAGATCCCCTCCCACCAGCACAGCCGCATCCCAAACCCAGCCGTGCTCCTGCAGGTGACATTGTCCCCATGGGCTGAGATGCTGGGCTGAGCACTGTAGGGACCACCACACAGCAGGGATGTTGGGTGCCTCCAGCCTTCACTCGGGACCCCATCGTGGCAGAGAATCCCTCTTAACCTCCCCATCCTCCATCACAAGCCGAAGAGCAGCTTTGCTCCAAAACAGTATTAAATATTGAACAAAAGAAAGCAAAACCGTTATCTGGGATAATTGGGAGTAAATAAAACATTCAACCAAACCAAATGCAGCTGTTTCTACTTGGAGCCGGCACAACAGCAGGGAAGCCAGCTCAGCTACTCCACGTCCGTCGTTACGGCAGCTGATTATTGTTTTGTGTATGACGGTAGCAGGGCCGGGCCCGGAGCGATGCTGGCCCCGCGGTGCCGGGGGCTGCATCCCGGGGTAGGGGTACACCCTGCAGGCGGGATGCGGCGGCTCGGCCAGCGCCCCGGGCACGGGAAACCCTTGGCAAGGCTGGGGTTTGCTCTCCAGCACGGGGAGTTCACGGCGAGGCCGGCTTTCCTCCCCCAACACCTCTGCGAGGGGATTTGCATGTAACATAAACCATTTCAGAGCCAGGTCACTGGTTCGCACATAGCCCCGGGCAGTAATGACCAAACCTCGTTACTGGCTGCTCTGGGATTGAGAGTGCCGGGCCCCCGTCCAGCTCCTGGAGACCTGAAGAGCAGTTTGGGGTGAGGGAAGGTGTGGCTCCCAGGGGAAGTTGCTGGCAGACGGAGCTAAGGGAGGCTCTGGGGATGCAGAGTGCATCCCTGCCTGCAGCTTGGGGCTGGAGCATCCTGGGGTCCCAGGCTGCCGTGCCCAGCCAGCAGGGAAGGGTCTGCAGGCTCTGTGGGGATAGCAGGGGGCTAATACCCTCTTTGCTTTCTCAGCACAGACAGGGGGATTTCCAGCACTGGGGTGTGGGGAGCAGAGCTTGATGCCCCCCACAGCTCCCACCCAAACGCGGAGCCTAACCTGTCTTAAAACAGCCAGGAAGGATGTAGGGCATGAATTGCATGGGGTTTTCCAGTCCCTGACAAAATAGTTACTGCTTCATGGGGATCCCTCTCCTCAACATGGCGCTGGATGCATCATGTCAAGGCAATACAGGGGGAAAATGCTTCTCACATAGGTCCCCCAGCATCTGCTCCTGACCCCAACAAGCAGGTCAGTACATACAGGAGCACATCACAGCCCCAATCTCCAGAGAGGAGAAGCTGCCTCCCTTGGCTCTCCTCAATAAAAAGCTTCATCAGAACAGACCAAAACTGCTCCATAGAGTTATTTTCTGCCATGCATGGTATCAGGCCACACCAGCTGTGAGGGACACACAGCCCTGGAGCCCAAATATGTGCAGAGCCCTGGAAATCACCTCCAGGAACTCAGCTGGAAAAGCAGCCAGCCAGAAAGAGGGAACATCCCTTGTCTACTGTCCAGGAGGGCAGTGCCTTCCTCAGCTCAGCTGTCCAGGGGTACCTGGGGTGCTGCCAAGGGTTCCCTGGAAGGTACTGGGGAACCTGAGGGTCTCTGCCATGGCAGCCCCATGCCTCAGTGCTTGTGGACCTTGCAGAAGGGCACCTGGCATCCCGTTCCTCTTTTCCCAGGTCCAGGCACAAAACCCCTTGCACAATCTACCCCACACAATGCCCCTGCCCCCTCCATCACCTTACTTAAAGGCTGCAAGAAAACAATTCACTCTCCCAGCCTCTCCAGATAGAGAAGACAGGGAAAATACCAGGTGCACTCAGACACAACTGGGACCATCAGCAGCCGTGTATCCTCAGTAAAGCTGTCCCACCAGAACTCCTGGAAATTGTATATTTATCCAGGAGGAGCCTCTGGGGGGAAGCTACAAGCTCTTTGTCATGTACTGAGCAACAAGCTAGCCACGAATATTACCAGCCATCACTCCCACCGGGGGAGTGTGGGCTGTTTCTAATAGCCAGCAGCTCTCAAAAAATGCCTTTTCTCTCCTCATCCCTCTTGAGATGTAGCCAGGATACCTTACCTGCTCTGCTCTGCTCTGCTCTGCTCTTCCCCAGGGTGCCCTCTGCACCACTCTGGCAAGGGAGCAGCTGTGGGCAGCAGAGTCTCTCACTCCATGTAGAAGGGAGAGGAAGGAGTAAGAGATTTCTGACTCTCCAGATAAGACAAAGCATTACTTCTGGGCTTCTCTGCTCCTGCCTGGGCAGGAAGAGGAGCTGATAGGAGTAGTTACTAACCGGACATAGCTCCCACCCATGTTCTTGTTCCACCAGTGCCAGCTTTAGCAAGGAAAGCTGCTTTCCTCCAGCATTTATGAGAAACCACTGCCTCCTCTTTTCTCCTACATTTCAACAGAGGAAATGCTGCAGGCCATGCTCCCACCCTCTCACAAAGCAGAGTCCATAGTGTCCTCAAGCCTACACTGGCTACTCCGCTTTGGATTCAGTGGGGACAGTGAAAGTGGGCACCTGTGTGCAGGTACCCTACCTATACATGGGTTGCCTGCACAGGCAGTGGAGCCATTTCCTCATCCTTGAGTGTTCCAACATGCGGATTGCATCCAGGTTTGCTCGTGCAGACTCTGCATCCTCTGGCCACCAACTCACACCTTCTACCTTTCTGTCGCACACCACTGCTCTCCCGGTCAATGCCACGCTGCCCCATGGGGCTTTTCTGCAGCTTGTGCCTGCTCTTCACCCCCAGGGATCACGCGGGCCTTTATGTGCAAGAGCCTTTGTCCTTGCAATGCTGGTGGCTTTGCCCACCTTTGTGTCACTGGCACAGTCCTGCAGGGAAAAAAGCTGCAGACATCTTATGAAAATGGGTGAGCTAGACCCAGAGGTCCTCTGAGAGATACCAGAGTTGGCTGTAGAGAGCTGACAAAGGACCAGAAGGAGCCTCATAGGGCTTCTTTCCATGCTGTTCCCACACTGAATCCATGTGAAGTCACCTGGCCCATCCCACATGTGCTTCTCCATAATATACCCTGGAAAATCACAGCACTGGACTCCGGTGGGGACGGGGTTGAAACGACACCCCAGGGGATGGCTCTGGTTGCTGGTACACTTCAGATTGCTCAGGGATGCTGCTAGCTCATTAATGACACGTATGAGGGAAGATGCTTAATTTGTCCCAGGAAAAGATGTCTCCACACCAGTCCTTACCTGCCTACTCTCTAGCTTTGAGAAAATAACATTTAGGCAAGTCACTAACAGCAGGAGGTGCCCAGCTCAAGCCTAAATCCTCGCCTGTGCTGCTGGTACCCTGGGGTGGAAGCAGGAAGGAGGAGGGAGCCCTTCTTCAGAGCATCAGTCTCTGCAGCTCACGCAAAGGGATGAAACCCAGAGGAGTTTGGCATTTCTGGAAAAGGTGGGCTGAGATACCAGCTTGGCTAACAACACTAGTTGACACCACTGCTGTCTTTACAAGTGTCTTTTTTATCTTCAGGCTTGAATCAGGCCCTGGCCTCGTTCTGTTCTTAGGGCACTGAGGTCCTTGGGATAAATCACACAACTCCAGACTTCACTGCACTTGGAAGTAGTAGCTGCATACTTAACTCAGCTGACTTGATGGGAGGTCCCATTATTCATAGAATCATAAAATCATAGGGGTTGGAAGGGACCTCTGAAGATCATCAAGTCCAACCCCCTGCTGTAGCAGGAACACCTAGGGAAGACCACACAGGAATGTGTCCCGGTGGGTCTTTAAAGTCTCCAGAGAAGGAGACTCCACGACCTCTCTGGGCAGCCTGTCCCATTGCTCCATTACCCTCACAGTAAACAAGTTTTTCCTCATGTTGAGGCGGAACTTCCTGTGTTGTAGCTTGGGGCTGTTTCCCCATATCCTATTACAGGGCACCACTGAAAAAAGACTGGCCCATTCCTGACATCCACCCTTCAGATATTTATAGATACTAATAAGGTTCCCTCTTAGTATTCTCTTCTCCAGACTGAAGAGCCCCTGGTCTCTCAGCCTTTCCTCATATGACAGACATTCCAGTCCCTTAATTATCCTTGTAGCCCTCCGTTGGACTCTTTCCAGTATATTCCTGTGCTTCTTCAACTGGGGAGCCCACCTGTAAAAAAATGGAACTAAAACAAGGCCCTTTGCTTCATGAAAACAATGCTCATCTTCTTCAAATCCTGGCTCAACACTTAAGTCCCCACAAGTGGCAGTGAAGAAACTCCTCGGGATGCTCCTGGCATGCAGGGCCAGGGCAGATCAAACAGCCTGGGTGGCTCAGGCAGCCCCTTCCCACTCATGTGGGATCCCACAATCTGGAAAACGAAGCGTGAAGTACAAACTGACTCTATTACTCACAGTGGCTGTTTTCACCCACTCTGATCATCACCTGTAAAATCTTTGCAAGGTTGTTTTCATTTTCTGCCCTCCCTGCTCCTCTTTGCTTCGCTCTGCAGTGAGCACCTCACTAAATTCCCTTAATCTCCCCTTTAGGTCATATGCTATCTTCTAATCCTTTAATCAATTTTCTTCTGGACTCCCTGTAATTTCTTGATGGCCTTTTAATAACAAAACCCCCAGAAGCAAGCACACTTTTCCTGAGTGCATTGGCACCAGAGCAGTGGTGAGAGCAGCATTGCCCTGCCCCAGCAGCAACAACCAGGCACAGCCTGTGCCTCCTCGAGGAGGACAACAGTTTCTCACACATCCTCTGATTTGCTTCCAACAAAGCACAAATAACAAGCAGTTGTTATTTTAAAAATATTGTTATAAATATTTTAACTGTTTCCCAAGGGCTGGTGGGAACCCCCAGCACAGAGCTCCCCAGGGGGGGCAGCCCTCCTGCAAATGCCAAGCACCATGGCTGGGGGATGAGCTGTCACCCAGAGGTCCCCAAAACTCTTGTGGGCAGGGAGAGAGGGGCATGATGCCAGGGCAGGCACTGGGCCCAGGTGACTGTGTCACTGCTTCTTCTTTAGGGGAGGCACCACACTGTGCATGCAGAGATACTGCCCAACATAGCAGAGACCCTCAAGAGATCTGGGACAGAGGAGAGAGGAGAGCCCAGTGCCCAGACAGCCCACCAGTAGGCTGGGACTGATTCCTGGCTGCACTGTGGTCTCTGCAAGAAGCTCAACCCAAGATCCAGGAGTTTGGCAGGGAAGCCCAGGGTTGCTTCCTTCCCCTGCCTTCCTCACTCCCTCCAAGGCCAAACCATCCTTGACTTTCAATAAACTGTCACAGGGGCTCCAGGGGATTTCAGGAGGTAATTTACAGGATTTCAGCAGACCTGAAGCATGACTTCACAGCGACAGGGGGAAAAACACGCTACAGCTTTAGAGGTAAATGTTTTTAGAGTAAATGAAGGATTTGTTGTGCTCTCTGAAGTGTTGCACAGAAAATTGTAGAAGAGCAAGCCCCATGGTCTGAACCTTGCCAGCAGCAGAAGGATGCTGTGCTGTCCTGGCTCAGATGATCCTCACTGCCCTGCCATGGACTGTGAGCACACTGCTGCTGCCTGCACTGCAAATGCCTTCTGCAACAGGGACACCTTTCCCATCAATACATGCAGACAGCTTAGCATCATTCTGAGGTGACAGTGGGGACAGGTTTGAGAGCAGAGGCTTAGCTGAAGATGAGAGCTGCAAGAATATGATGCAGAAGAACAGACGGCAGGCAGTCTTGTGCTACTTGGATACCTTTACATCCTCTCCTGGTGCAGAGAAAGCAGCTCTGGCTGGGTTGATGCCATTGCATCCAGGTTTGTCCTATGGTACATGTGCTATCAGGGAAACGGAAACATGCCTGGTGTAAGTGGCGAAGTGCCATGATGCTGCCAAAGTTTCTGACCTTTCCAGCAGTGACATGGGGATGAACTTGCCCATGATCTAGTATAGGAGGATTTGGAGTTTTGTCTACAATAGGGAGATCCTGGAGGCACAGCTCGGTACCTGCCCCGTGACCAGAAAGTTGTTCACAGGCATTTTTGGAGAGCAGTTCCCATAGCAGCACCCATGGCATTATGGCAGAGGAGCTCACCCACGGCCTGGCATAATGAAATACAAACTACTTCTGAGGTCATAGCTCACACTTGCATCTCAGTTACTGTCTCCTCTGCTTTCTGCACAAATATGGGGTGTAAAGACAAGAAATGGGCAAGGACCTGGAGGGCAGATGCATGGTCTTTGTTTCTCCTCCCCATCCCAATATTTTACTTGGGCCCTTGGGGAAGTTTGTAGCTTGAACTCAGTGCTTTCTGTGAGCCAAATGGGTTGCAAATGTATTGGCACGTGTTGTGTCATCTGCAGCAGTTAATAGGATCCATTTTCCAAGGAAGGGGAAAAGAAAAGGAGGAAGAGGAGGGGGATGCTTAAATCTGCAAAACAAACATCTGTCACCCCTTCTGAAGCACAAAGGCCATGGCAATAGATTATCTACGAGAGGTTGGTCTAGAGTCTGCAAGGGCTTCTCACAACAACACAGCTGGATTCAGATGTCAAACCAAAATCCTTAACACTTAATACCTTTAAAGCCTGTACCAAGAAAGGATGCAATGCTGGCCCCAGTGGGGTTATCAGGAGATTTGTCCCTGCTTTCACCAACAGCTCAATTAACACAGTAATTCCTGCTGCCCCGTGAGAGGGCAAGGGACCTCCCTGCCACCCTGCCCAGTGGCACCTATGCCATGCTCCAGCTCTGAGATGTTGCAGGCATTGATTTCCAATGTGGTATTTGCTGCAAAGCTTGGGAGAAGTGACAAATGGGAGAAAACCATCCTGTGCTGCCTTATAGCCAAAGAAATAGAGAGATGGAGCAGCCAAGGGATGGCCACTGAGGATGAAGAGGCTGATGGATGATCCCTCCTAAATTTCTCGGCCCTGCAGGCATCTCCCCATACGTCCTGCGAACCCAGGTGCTCAATGCACCTCTGCCTGCATGTGAGCATTGCCAGGCCCAGCACCCAAGGCTGGCTCAGCTGCCCAAGCCCCTGGCCCCCAGGCCAGCCCCAGGCAGGGTTGGAGAGCCCTCCTCACTCGCCTGGCTTCCCTGCAGCCCAAGCAGATGTTCTGGGTCCTGTATCCCGGGACGGATCCCGGCTTGATTTATTACTGGACGTGACTTCTGGAGTTTGTCAAAGGCACCCTCTCCCCCTCCCCTGACTTTCCCCACACCCTTCCCATTTTCATTTTACATTCACTTTGTGGTCTCCCCACCATAGCTTGCAATAAACAGAAACTCATTTCCAGTATAAACAACTGCACACTCTGCCCCGGCAAGTCGTATGACCCTGCCTTTCCCGCTCCCCACCCCTGCCTGCTTTGGGCTCTGGGAAAATGGTCTCTTCCTTCTGCTTTTTTTCACCCCCCACCCTACTGGCACTCTGCAATATTTTTTTTTCTGCTGAGATTTATAACGTGCCAGCCAGAGCCAGAGTGGTCTATCCCACTCCACATCACATACATGCTATTAAAAAGCAACTCTACCAATAGATTTTGGGAAGAAAAGCCACCTGAAATCCCAAAGAACTAGAGATGGGAGAAACTGGCCTGAACTGGGTAGGGCTTTGTACCCAAATGGGGATGTTGGCTCCAGCACAGCAAAAAACCTCCTGAGATGCAGGATGACTCTCAAGGCGTGAAAAAAGGCAGGATTTAGAAAACTCAAGGTGTAGGCTTAGCTCCTGTGCACTGACACATGGGGACAAGGCTGTGCACAGTGCTGGAGTGGCTGCTGGGATAACAAAGCCACTAGAGACCCTGCACTGCTCACAGTCCAGAGGTGTTAGTGACAGTGGTGTTATACAGGGGGATGCTAATGGTGTTCCCATGGGGATCATGCCTGGGAAATAACCAGGACCTGTCTGCAGCTCCTGTGCCTGAAGAGACCTTTCCCTATGTGGCTTTCCTGAAATGCCCCTACCCTGACCACTTTGGCTCTGAACCTGTTTCTGCTCAATCATGCAGAAGCTTATGCTTGTTCAACCCAGCTATCCCTTTCAGGTGCCTTTCCCCAATGATGGAGGACTGCAGGGCAGATCCTGCCCTCCTGGCAGTTGAGAGGGATGCCAGTGGGATCAGGACAGCCCAATAGGAGCCACGCCTGGGGAAGGTGGCTTTCCACGCAGGAAAGCCATGGAAACCTGCGTGGATTCACCTCTTCAAAGGGCTGGGCTGATGCTCTCAGGGTTGCCTTTATCCATCTTTAAACACCTGTAAGGGAGGTAGCTGGTCCAAGGAGGCTGTCTTCACACTCTTGCTGTGGTTGATGGGGATAGACAGGCACATAGGGAGGGCAAATCACCTGCTGGTATTCAAGCCTTTCTTCTGCACGGAATATATGACTGTTGCAAGGCTCTACAGGGAGTGTAGCCAATGCCCTTGTGTTAGAAGATGCACTAATTTTGTAAACATGATGCCTATTAAATGCCATCATCCCTCAGGATGGGCATGATGTGCAATGTCATGGTGGCTGAGGCTCAGAGGTGTGGATGGTGTACTCAACCCAATCATCCCAGTCCTTCATCTGCCAGCATGAACCCAGGCAGGTGCAGCCAAAGCCCCACAGATCCAACCAATACAAAAGGTGAATATTTTTGACTCAGGTAATTAAACCCTGGGAGAGTCTACCAAAGGTTCCAGTGGATTCGCTCCCTGTGGAAGTGTTTAAATTGAGGCTGAATGCTTTCCTAGCAGCTTTGCTGTCCTTCAAAGAGGGGTTAATTCAGGGCAGTGTGCTGGCAGGGGCCATGCAGCAGGGCAAGTGGTGGCAGCAGTCCCCATGTTCCTCATATCCCATGTCAGAGGGATGCTGCATAGGATGCACACATCTAACTCTGCCTGTGGCACGAGGACACTGGGGTCAGTCACCTCAGAGTGTCTGGGGACAAGGCTGCTTGTTCAGTCACAGCTCCATGGCTGCAATGTTACTGTCTGTTACCTCCTCTCTAGGACAAGCCAGCGAAGACCACTAGTGGTTAGGAGTGAGTCATTTAATTCCAAGCAAGGAGCTGGTCAAAGCACCTAATGATTTAATTTGTTTGCTGGGATATTGAAATAAATGAAGAAATTAGGTGCATTAGCAGAAATCCAAACCCACGTGGTGTGGCTGGAGAGTATTCCAGCACTGAAAATGGGCCTATAAGAGAGCTGGAAATACCCATATCCCTGCTGAGGAGGCTGCCTGACCCCAGGTTCATGGTACCACCAGCTGGGACTCACTGACAGCAGGGCTTACACAGCCCGAGATAGTTGGATTGTGGCTGCTCCTACAGCATCTCTGTTAATTTTGCCCCACTAGGCATTTTCCATGTCTAAATGTGCACATTGAAGGGGCTGCAGAGCACTGGGGCACTGCTGGAAGGCTGTGCAGCACTGGCAGTACTGCATCAGGAGCTCCAAGCCTGCAAGAAGGTCATTGGGTAAAAATCCCTCACGTACATCATTTATGAGAATGTTAAATCTAAATGACTGTGCAGAGCCCCATCCAACCTGGCCTTGAACACCTCCAGGGCTGGGGCAGCCACAGCCCCGCTGGGCAAGGTGTGCCAGTGTCTCACCACCCTCACACTAAAGAACTTCCTCCGAGCGTCCAATCCAAATATCCCCTTTTCAAGTTCTAATCCATTACCCCTTGTCTTCTGCAAAATGCCTGATTCCCATGGAATCACGGTGGTAGGGAAGAAAAACCCATTTAGAGAAAAGCACAAACCAAGACTTTCATGCAGAAAAATCCCTGCAGAGGAGAAACCCTTCTGTTACATTCTGGGACTCATTTTATTCGGATGGCTCGGCTATTATCTCGCATCATGTCTCCATTTGCTGATGGCATGGCATGACACCTTATCAAGATAACAGCAGTTGGCATTGCAGGTGGCTGTACCCCGGCACAAGAGTTACAGCTGGCTACAGGGAACTGCACATTCAGGTCTGCTGGATTCCCTAATAACAAATCCGTAGCTATGGATGGGCTGTCTGTGGAGACACCTGGCAGTATTGTATCACCCCTTCACACCCCACTGGAAAAGGCGCTCTTGGTGTGGCCAAGAGACCGCTCTTCTCGCCCATGGATGACCAGCTGAAGCTGTTCTCAGTTGCAGGAGACCCTTAGCCTTCACTCTGTCTACCCAAATTGAGCATCCTCAGTGCAGTTAATCACCCCAAGCGTTGAGGCCAGAGACAGCCAAGGCCCTGACGCCTGGCGCAGTTCACCGACCCTGGGGAGGAATGCAGCTGACTCACACCATGGGAATCTGACCTCTGCCGTGGCCCTGCAACTGGCTGAGATCATGGATATCCATCTCCTGGCACTACAGCTCCCAGCAGTGCTGCAAACAGTCTGGCTTGATCTTGAGGGTCACAGCAGGTTGAGCCTCTAACCTCACTGCAGTGATGCTTTTCAGGCATCCCTGGCACAGCCCCTGTGCCTTGTTCCTGTTCCTGACTGCTCAGGAGCACAGGCAGTGGTCCTGGCTCTCTCCAGCATGGTATTTACAGCTAGGAAATGCTCCAAGTGTGCTAGAGCTGCCTCTGACTCTCCTCCAAGTGACACATAGGGTCCTGTTGGAGCTGCCGTTGTGGTGATCTTCATTTAAATCAGTGTTATCCCTGAAGTGCTCGCTACTAATCACCTCTCATCCTCCCAAGATGCCTTCAGCAGTGCTCAGATTTGCTTCCTGTCACACTCAACATGTTCTCTCCTTTGCAACTCCACCTCTGCCCACATCATGACACCACTCCTACCCTGGGTGCAACCCAACCCCTCTGCTGGTCACCAACACCTACAAGACTCCTAGCTGGTATTTAAGTTTTCAGCCACTGTGATGGGTGGAGAAAGCTCTGAAAAATCTCATTTCCAAATACTTTTTTCAAGTGCCATTCCCCAGGTGGGACATGATAAAGCAAATCCCCAAGTATTTGGGTTGAACAGCAGGTTTCAGGTCCAGCATGTGGCTTCTGAATCCCACCCTCACAACACTCCTCGATCCTGCTTGCACTCTCTGGCCCTGCAATTATGTGTGCTTCCCCAGGGAATCACAGAACCACAGAATATTAGAGGTTGGCAGAGATCTCTGGAGATCACCTAATCCAAGACCTCTGCTAGAGCAGGTTCACCTAGAGCAGGTTGCACAGGATGGCATTCAGGCAGGTTTTGAGTACCTTCAGAGATGGAGACTCCACCATGACTCTGGGCAGCCTGCTTCAATGCTCTGTCACCCTCAAAGTAAAGAAGTTCCTCCTCATGTATAGATGGAACTTCCTATGTTCAAATTTGTGCCTGTTATCTCTTGTGCTGTCACAAGGCACCACTGAGAAAAGACTGGCCCCATCCTCCTGGCACCCACTCTTTAAGTTTTTATAAGCATTGATAAGACCCCCTCTCAGTCTTCTCTTCTGACTACAAAGACCAAAGTCTTCAGCCTTTCCTCATAAGAGAGATGTTCTAGTCCCCTAATCATCTGTACCTCTGCAAAAGTAGGCACCAGTCTGTCTAGTGTTTCTCAATGCTGAGCATGTAAGAAGTCTGGGTCACCTCGTCACCTGCACCAGGAAAAAGGGGCAGGGGAAACCCCCAATCATTACGGGATCCTTCTAAGCACTCAGTGCACAAAGAAATGCCTTGGTTCCCTGACATCTCCAAATCTACAGGAATAAATCCTATCTTGTTCTATCTGAGCAAATATGGGTGCTTTCCTGTCAGAGCCAAAAGGATTGCTGGGTCTTTCCTGGGTACAAGCGTGGCTCAGCTTGACAGCTACAGGGTGTCAGTCCCAGGGCTGGGGATCTGCCATCATGAGGCATGGCCCTGGCTCAGCCAAAGATGGAGCCCCGTGGGCATGTGCTGCAAAGCCGGCCTGCACTGCAAAGAACAGTGCTGGGGGTGCTGCAGACCCACGCGGGAACAGCCCCCCAGCCACCATCTCACTTTCTCCACCTGCCCTGGCTACCTTTCCCAAACGCCTCCCCCTGTGATTTCCCCCCGAGGCTGTAAAAGCCAAAACCAACAGAGGAAAAGAAGTGAGGCGTCAACACATCACGGCAACGGCAGATGGGCGCGTTACGGATTTCCCACGTCAAAATAATGGATCAAAACTCCTGCTGCTGCCCGGGCTCCAGAAGGGCACGGCCGCTCCTGCCCATGGATTATGTTCGATGAAACCAAGTTAGTAGCGTTTTTATCTGTCAATTAGGAACCATGGAACAGTTATTAAATAGAGTCAGAGCCCTCCTTGCTGCTCTCTTGGGCAGTGCAGGAGACACATAACAGCCTGTAATGAAGCATTAAGCAGCAGCAGTTTTGTTTCTGATAGGATTGGAAATGATAAGCCAGCAAGGCATGGTCGGATGGGGGGAGTGGGTCCCTGGCTCAGCAGCCACATACCGGCAGCTGCTACAGGGAAGATCAAGACTGAAATTTCTGCCCCCTACCCCAAATAAAGTCTCTGCAGGACTGTTGTCTTGCTGCATCTGCTTCCTGGGGGAGAAGCGCAGGCCTGAATTTAATTATCTGTTTTTCCTGGTGCAGCTCTGGGTGATTACCGTGGAGCCAGGAGGGCCTTCCGCTGTGTATGGAGATGTTATCCCAGCCCTGAGGAGAAAAAGGGCTGGTCTGAACAAGCTTTCAGAGACAGAGACTGGGCTGTACACAGGGATGGACATAACAAAGGCACAGTCCAGTTCTGGAGCCCATCAGAGTCCAGGAGATGCTGTTGCTGTCTTCCTGCCACAGATACGATGCCCTACAGCATCTTGCAATATGCTGGCAAAGCTTGGAGCTGAAGCTTTCCCCCAGGCCAGGTTGGGAAGTCCAGGTGCCCTCACAGGCTCTCTGCCCAGGACTTGGCACAGGACAAGGCTAAATTTGAAGCAGAGGAGTGGTGGTCCTGCAGGGAGGGACATCCCAGATATGGGGAGCGGAGGCACCTGATCTCAGTGCCACTAGACACATTTATCCATCTCCATCCCAACCTTCATGTCTCAGGGCTTAGTAAGCCCCAGGTTGACACCCACGATAGCCTCAAGATGCCCAGGAAGGTGTTTGCTCACCCACCCACAGTCATGGATCCATCCCCTCCCCTGCTGATGCAGGCACCCCTGGAGGCAGCACCTATCTGCAGGCAAGGGGCCACCCTTATGAAGATGGAGAAACAGTCCTCCCCACACCTCGCCCCACTGAACATCAGGGATCTGGTCCTGCCAAAGGGTTTCACACATTTATGGTGGCTTTGCAGCTTGTTCACTTCCAGTGGAAACAGGACAACAACAGCAGTTTTTCTGCTTCTGGTTATTTTAAATGAAAGGTTGTGTTTCCAGCGCTTTTTCCTTTTGGAGGTGCCTCTAATTTCATTAAAACCTCACCAAACTAAAATGAAATGAGCAAAATCTCAAACCCAAGCTCTTAATTCTCTAACTTCCTGATTCAACAAAAAAAATTTCAGCTGGCTCTGACTTCCAGGGCATTTTTCCAAAGTTGCCAGTGAATAGCAAATCCCATTCATTTCCCTTTTCTGGGAAAAACCCTTAGAAATCTGAAAACTAGCATCTCCCAGTGCAACAGGGGCACCCGCTAGCTTCTTCTCCAATTGCCAGCCTTCTGAGTGCAGGAGGGAAAGGCACTGTAGCATTAAGCTGGCTTATTACAAGTCAACACCATCCACCCCTCTTTTCCCACGAGCTTGCAGAGTCTCACTGTTCACAATATATTACAGGACTCATGAGAAAGTTGCACCATTGCACCACTGTGTCCTGAGTTCTGCCACCATGACATCCCTGTGGCATGGCCTGTAATGCCTGGCCTGGAGGCCAAGCCCTCTCTTTTTCTTCCAGCTATGCAGAAATAAGAAGGAGACCTCAGCCTGGCAGAGATCTGAGCTCTCCCTGTATGGAAAAATGTAGCTATAGTAACAAATAGCTCATGGCTGCAAGGCAGTGATGGAGAGGTCTCTGCATGGGAGGGATACTGGTACCCTGAGGGGGTAGGATGCTGGTGAGAACAGCACGGAGGGGATGGTGATGGACACACTTCCCAGGGGAAGTAGCCTCTTCCTGCATCCTCTGCCTGCTGTGTGATCATGCTGTGGCCATGTTGTACAGCATGGGTTTCTCTGAACTTCACAGACAGAAGCAGACTTATTGGGTATTTATCACTACCAAGCCATCTCTGACACATTCACCTTGCTGAGATAAAGAACATGCCCAGGCTGACACAGCTGGGCAGCTTTTCCAACCTGCCTGGGTAATAAAAACAGAGAAGGACCTGAAGTGGCAGGAGAAGCAACAGGTGCTGTAAAAAAGAAGGAAGCCAGTAGACAGGAAAGGCACAGAGCCTTGTCTCCAGAGACCAGGACACCCAGCTCCTCTGCTCACATCCATATTGCAAGCTACTCCTAATGTGGCCCCTGTGCATCGGGATAGGACAGGATCTGGGGCAGGTTTTCTGTCCCTGCACCATGGCATGATGCACATGGCTCACAGGCAGAGGGGTCCCAATACCACCCAAGCTGGATTTCATACCAGCTGCCACTGGCAGCTCACGTGCAAACCCCTGCTGTGGTTTGGTATCAGCTGGTGGGGCTGGCACAGTGAAGCAAGAGTGAGCTGGGCATAGAAAGATGCAGCAGGGACAAGAGAAATGGCAATTCCTGCCATCTCTGCGTAGACAGCAGGAGGTTTCAAGCCCACTTCATACCTTGAACATACCTTCAAGGTGGTCAGGAGGAAGGCCACGGTGGGTTGCTGGACTGAGGCACATCAGTATCCAGTGCACCGCTGTCAAGCAACCCAAGTGGTTCTCCCCACTCTAGCCTAAGCAGGCTCCAAAATTAGGGCCAAATACAGCCTAGGGTCCTGACAAAGCACCTACAACCCTCATGTGCCTGGGGACCTTGGCTTTTGCAACCCCTGCACCTACCCAGCACATAAATAGGGGCTCCAGGCTGTTCCTCAGTCTCTGCTTTCAGAAAGCAGCCAAATGGCAAAACCAGGCTGGAGCCTGCTGTCAGTGCCATGGAGCTGCCCAGGCAAGAGACAATCCCAGGGCAGGGACACAGAGAGGGAGGCCCACGGGGGCTCTTTGCTGCAGTGGTGAAAAGGATCTGCAAACACCTCCATCCCAGCGTGAGCGTCCTCCAGCTAGCAGAAGGGGCTGCTCCCTGACCAGCTCTTCCATGCCTGCTACATACCCAGGAAGGATCCTGGGGGTGAGGGGAGGAAAGGCGGCCAACCCCTCCTCCCACACATTCCTGGCTTCCCTGAAATTTGCCCAAGAACCAACTTGCAGGGATTAGCGCTGGCCACATCCTGGTGAGAACAATATTAAGGGATTATGAGATTAGAAATACCATTTATGCCGAGAGGAATAACTCTAATTCTTATCTGATTGTCTACAGATGTCAGCAATCAAAGCGCCTCTTTCATGCAAAGCAGGGAGTGCTGCTGCTGGAGCAGTAGGTGGACAGGACTTGGCCCCCTCCAAGCTCGAAGGGAGCCAGCTCCTCCCGTCGATACGCACCCTGGATTGCATCTGGCAGCAGCCACTGGCATGCAGACAGGGTTAGCTTCCTTTTGTGGGGAAAAGCTGCCTGCCAAGAGCCCTGCACTGGGGCTGTGCCCCACTTGCTGGGTTGCCCCATATGTACAAGCTCACCCACGCCTGCTGTAAGTAAGCAGGGTGCTGGTGGAGTATCCAGGGTAGCGGGTGCTGCTTTGCCCACAAGCAATACCAGCCTGAAACCCCACACCTCCAGCTCAGCTGCAAGCCCACCATGGCCTGTTTGCTACCCTAGACCACTAGTTCTTCCTGGGCTGTTCCTCTGTGTGCAATGTCAGCACCTCCAGACAAGGATGTGGTACCATGACCCGCAGGACGCATTGGCATCCCCCGAGTGATGCATGACTCTTCTTGCTCCTGGATGAGTCTGATGGCTTCAAAACAAGATAAACTAACTCATTCTCACCCCAGATCAGTGTGCTGTCCTGCTGCACTGTCAGGGCCTCTCTTACACTTGGTCAGAGGGGCTGGAGATGGCATTGCTGGCTCCGTGACGTGGCCTCTCAGGCTGGGCCAGCATTTTGTGCCAGCTCGCCTGGGGAGGCAGCTCCTAATGGGGTAGCATGGGAGGTTCTGCCTGGCCATTAAGGGAGGTAAGTGCTTCTGGATACACTCTGCCAAGCTCCTGTCTGCACACTGGAGGCAGAGGTTTGCAGGGAGCTCCCCACCACTGTTTCATGGCATGTTTTCTCCATTCAGCTTCTCTGTCAATCCCTTCTTCAGTGGAGAGCAGCAGGAGCTTTCTGTTTCAGACTAATGTCTCATATGAGTCTCTCCTATCTGTTTTCCTTCCCCTTCTCAGCCCTGAGCCATCTCATCCCTTTGTGATCTGTTTTGCTTTTCTGCCTTCCCCATGCCTTGCAGACACCCCAGTGCTGAGCCACTGCTCAGCTTCTCCTGGCCAGGAGCAGGGTGCACTCAAAGTCAAGGCATCAGGGAGCTGGGATAGAGCAGGGTGAGGAGCTGTGCTCCTCCTGAGCTCTGCAGGACTGCTGCCCATCCTCTCCTTCCCAGGATCCTTGCTCCAGGATGCTCATTTGCAGCTGCCCCCAACACCTTGCTTAACCTCCTTGCACTGGCTGGAGCAGCTCTGTGCTGCAGGGAGGATAGCTGGCTGAGACACCTGGAAAGTCACCATCCCATCCCATCACTGTCCCATGGCATCCCTGCACAGGGTTGGCCTAACTTAGTTTAGATCCAGTGAGGGCCACTCTGCCCCTCCTAATGTCCCTCAATTTTGCTTCTTACAAACCCCACTCTACCACTATCTTTCAAGCCAGGTATGAGAACCTGGTATCTCAAAAGATGCAGGAGACAACGGGCACAGTCTCAGCCCCATTCTAACTGGGGACATGCAGCAACCTCCAAATGCCCCACAACCTGCTGTGCTGCAGGTTTGTCCCTGCAGCCCTGCTCTGCACCACCAGACACCTGAATCACATTAACCAGAGAAAGACACAGCCATCACAAAGCTAAATCTGCAAGACAGGGATATGCACCTTCCCTAACTCAATGACTTGAAGGCCAGAGGAGAAAATTAGTTCATCTCACCTGACCTCCTGGGTCGCACAGGCCATTACATCCCTCTGTTACCCCTCTATTGAGCCCAATAACTCCTGTTTGACTGAATCATCTTTCAGAGAGGCAGCCAGCCTTGCTCTGCAGATAACAAGCGACAGAGGAGCTGCCGCTGCTTTTGGCAGTTTGTTCCAATGCTTAATCATATTTTCTATTAAAAATATGAGCCTCATTTCTAATTTGTACGTGGCTGTACTCAGCTTCCAGATATTGGCTCTGGTTATGGCTTTGCTTGCTGGTTTAGTACCCAGTATCTTCTCTACTTTGAGGTAATTACCAACGGGAATCAGGGCACCTTTCCAGCTCCTTTGAAGTCACTATTTTACATCTTTCTCCTTATGGCAGCCCCCTCCACTCCCTTTGCATCCTTCTGTACTTCCCCTGCTTTTCCAAAGTCTTTCTCAAATTAGTCCTCCCATGAAGTCTTGGGACTGATCTGCAAAGAGGTAAAATTGCCTCCTCAGCAGACATACACAGCATTTCACAGAGCTGGCTCAGTCTTGGCTCCAAAGGCCCCAGAATAGTAGTTTTGGCCAGCTTGTCCCAATACAAACTCACAGTTTGAGCTGGCTCCATCCTGGCACCCTCCTGCAGGAGGGATCTCCTGTGTTCTCTCCAATTTTGCCTTTTTTTTTTTTTTTTTTTTTTTTTTCCTCACAATTATTAAGCCCTGGAGGTGCATGGCAGCACAGACCTCACACCATAGCCAGCCCCAGGCAGCTGCTCATGCTCACCCCAAGTGAGACTCATCCCTGAAGTTTGCTCTGATCCACCAGTTGCTGGGAGATGGGGAAGCAAGGGAAGGGAATGCAGCAAAACGGTGCCTGCACTGACTTTGTGTCACTGCAGCTTTGTGAGCTTTTTAATGCCCATGAAAAAGCTCAATGCTCTTTTTCACTTCTGAACAAAACCCTCAGCATCCTCCACAGGCTGATGCAGCAGCCCCCATGCCACTGCTAACGCAATGCTGTGCTACCATGGCAAAACTTACACCTAAGAAAGCTACGGTGGTGGATAAAAAGTGAGACGTGTTTCGTCTCCTGAATCTCCAGAAGTGATGGGAGCTTTTTTGGTGTGCTTATACTGCTCCAGCAAGGCAAGCCTTGTTTGCAAAAGCCACTTGTCACCACCAGCACTTGCAGCAAGGAAAAGCCTGGTCCTCTCACATAATCCCCAATGCAGCAGCATTTTCCCACTTACATTAATGTGAATAGCATGGGTAGCCATGGGACCAGCAACTCCACACTCTCTTCCTCCAGGAAGAGAAACTTCTCAAGAAGGTTTGGAACTTATTTCACCACTTAGGGCCAAAGTGGTGAGTATAACAACTGCCCCCTGCCTAAGCATCATGGGTCTGTCTCCCTGTTGCAGACCCCACAGGAGATGCTGCAGAGAGCAGAAGGGAAGCAGAGTAAACCCACACAGCAGCCAGCCATGCTAAGCCAGCTCCAGCTTGCTTGGTTGGGCAGTGGGGGGAGGAGAAGGAGGAGGGACAGGAGGATGGGCTGGATGATAGAGGCTGTGGCATGTGTGGAGGTTGCCACCAGCAATGCCTCTGTGCTGGCTGCGCACAAGCTGTCCTGCTCCATGGTGAGATGCACCCAGGCACCCATGCCTGTATGACCAGAGTTTGCTGCTGCCCCAGGGTGGGCTGCAGTGGAGGGAGCCCTGAGTGGAGGAACCCAGCCTTGCACAGCCCTGTTGGAAAGCCAGGTATGGTGAGGAGGACGCTGAATCACCAGTCTGGTTCCTAAGCCCAGTTATGTGGCTTTGGAAAATCACTCCCCAGTCTGTGCCACAGTTTCTCCTTCTGACTTTTCATTTAGGCTCTGACCCTCTACTTCCCACTGAGCTGGGCTCTTGTCCCTGGCAGGGAGGGGACTGGGAGGTGGCAGGGGCTGCCCTGTGTCCCCAGCACAGAACTGGAATTTGAGTCCCTGGGTTTCAGTGGTGGCAAGGGAGGAAGAAGCATTTGCAGAAGGCAGCTGTACCTGGCTGGTGACTCAGGGAAGTGAGGCATTGAGGGAAGGGTCTCCCATTTGGGTCCAAAGGCAGAGAGCAGAGATGAAGCCAGCATCGGAGGACTGAGCATTAGGAAAGTAATCTGGAGCCAGAAATGTGTCTACAGCAGCCAGAGACCCTTCATGCCAGGATCCCCTCTTTGCAAAAGCACATTCAGACCAGTTGCACACCAACTTTCAAGCACCAGAGCTGCCCACTGGGCCATGCAACCACACCATGCTACACATAGGGATGTTGCTGTGAGCAGGCAGCAATGCACAGGTACGGCAGAAGCAGGTCATGGTGCCCCAGAGCACCAACACCCACATGGACACACCTGCATGGGACCTTTCTGCCCAGCATCCTCTGCTCCCTGCTCAGGAAAATGCCCATCCAGCATCACATGCTTTGGGTTTTTGCCTTGCTGCAGGGATGGCTTTGGGAGCACAAATTGCCTTGCTCATTTCTCTGGGAGCCATTAGTATGTTTTCCACCAGCAGAGGCAGACAACTCAGCAAGGCAGCTGCTCCTCAAAAAAGTGAACAGCACCATGTCATCTCCAAAGACCATAAGAGATGATGAGTTTTAGCCCATTTACTATATACATGTCTCACAGATCCTCAGATCTAGCCAGCTTAAGTCCCCAGGCACTGGCTCAGACCAACACAGGTTGCACAGCATCCAGAAAGCAGCCAAAAGGCAGAAAGCTGCTCACAGCCCTCTTTCTCCTTCCCTGACAGAGAGGGTAGAGCACATCCACCTGCAACACCTGAGAAGGCTGCTCACTGTGGAGCATGCACTGGACTGGGGTATGCTCAGCACAAAGACACACACACTGTGAGGCTGTGGTGAGGAAAACATACAGGGTTGGGAGCACTGCTCACAGGAGAGCTCAACATGAACAAAAACACAGCACCAAGATCTGAGCTTTGGCTCATGACCTCACCATGATTTCCTAGCAGAAATTGAGTTATCTTCTGGACACTAAAGGTGGACAGCAGCATCAGTCTCCGTTCCCTCCATGTCTGAGCTCAGCCACACAGGATATCAAGCTTCCCCTGTGGGCCTGACTCTGGTCCAGCCCTGGTTTAATGGTTCCACTCTCCTGTACGTCTCTCTGGGAAACAGCAGCAGCCAGGAGCCACCATTGGTCCCTGCTGCATGAAGTTCTGCACGTTGGGCTCCAGCTCTTCACATCCCCAGAGCAAGACTGAATTTCCCCCTGCTGCTTAGCACGGCAGATTGTCATTGCTCACTTGCTTTGGGCAAACACCCTACACCCCTCTCTCTCCCCTCCAGCAACCAACAATCAGGCTGCCCAGTCTGGCACCCAGTGAGCTGGTGGTGAGAGGGACAAACAACCTGCCCTTAGCCGTATCCATGCTCAGCAGGCTGTGCATAACACCTATTGGTGTAGGGAAGACCATCCTGGAGAGAAAACAAGCGGCCATAACTCTAGGGATGGTATCATAAACCACTTAAATAATGCATTTTGCTCCCCCTCCCCACCATCCCAGCTCATGTCTTGTTTAGTTGGCAGCAAGCGATAAAGACCCCCAGGGAGCCAGAGAGGGGGAGAAAAGGGACATCTGTTTAGAGCATTTCTACTGCGTGGCTCTCCCAGGCTATTTCTATCTCTTCTTGTCAAAATTTATCAACTGCATAATTGTTTAAACAGCATTAAAGCGCTTGGAGCAAGAGCAACTGGAAATTGTCCTGCAGTTGCCGCTGGTACCGATGCTGACAGCTCAGGAAGGGACTGGGGAGAAAAGAGATCTACTGGGCATGGGAACCCTCTGACTCCTTTTCTTCAAGGCATACACCACCTCATCCTCCGAACGGGAGGAAAATAATCTCACTTCATTCCTAGTGCCCCTCCCTTCTTTCCAAACCCATGACTCTCCTCGTCCCCTCCCCGCCCTGACCTGCTGTTAGCACACATTCACTCTGCTAAATTATTTACAGCAGACACCCTGGCTCGGGAAACCAGAGCTAATGACAATGTCTTTCATGCTGAAGCACACTGGATCCTGCCCTGACCCTGCTGAGCCCTCGGCTGGGACCTCACCACCTGCCCAGGTCCCTCTGCCATTCCCCTATTACACCAGTGATTTTGAAGAGGAACAGAGAAGCACTGAGAGATGAGAAAAGATGAGGATTTGTTACTGCCTGCCATCTCCTTCCAGGCAGAAGGGATGGGGCTGCAGAGGGTCCCCACCATAGGGTTTTCTCACCCCTGGGGAGGCTATGTGTCCTGGGTCCCTGCAAACATGGGCACATGTGGCTGGTGACAGTCGCACCCCGTGCTGGTGGCAGTGTTGTGGTTTCTTCCTCCGGCATCATCTGGGAAGCTAGAGAGACTTTTTTTTAAGTGTCACAGCCACGTCGAGCTGTGGGTGGAGAGGGAACAGCAGCACTCACACGCGGAGCATCGATGCCTTTGCTCCCTGCCCCACGGCTGCGGTGACAGGAGGCAGCCGCATCCCATCCCTGCTCCCTCCCAGCGCCCGGGAAGCCGAGGACCCGCCGCCGGCGGGCGGGTGGCAGGAAGCTTGCGCCAAATATTTTGACAAGGGGCACTTAGGAGCAGCCGAGACGAAACGCTTCCTGGCGCAGAGGCCAGTGCAAACGGAGAGCCATGCCACCAGCCCGTGTCCCCTCCGCTCCTCCCCGCACCCCCGGCATCCACTGTCCCAGCCTGCAGCCAAAGGAGGCTTTGTCCTGCCAGCTCCAGGCATTCCTAATTCCCCGCACTGGGAAGCAGGGGTTGTGGGAAGCTGTTTAGACTGGATTTGGGCTTCTTTAATTAAGGGGCTGTTTTTGTCATGTTAAGGAGGATAAACAAACCTCAGGGGAGAGGGAGGAGGCTGTGCTGCCACTCGTCTGGGACATGGGATGCCAGTGCTGCACGCAGCCCTCGACTAGCAAAGACAGGGAGGGTTTCCCAGTCAAGCTGGCAAGACCCAAAGCCCTTTTCTCTCTTCTCCCAGCAGCTGCTGGGATGGAGCAGGGGGTCGGAGCTACTTTGCTCCCTTGCAATGTCCCATGATCTCATCCCCAGCCCCGCTGCCAAAGGAGATGCACAGGCAGCTTTTGGGCTCACTGCACACCTAGATCCAAAGCTCGGGACCCCTCTAGGTACTTGCCAAAGGGGGTCCTTGCACCTGGGAGCACCCTCTCTCTGATGGACACTCCACCCCTGGCGCTGACTGGTCAGCAGCAGCCCCAAAGCTCCCCTACCTCTGCCCTGGAGAATAAGCTGTCAAGGGGGTGACCGTCTTCTCCTCTTTTCAGTGCCCTCTTGCCTTGAGCCTTGCCACAGCTCAAGGGAAGCTATGAGCTCTCCATGGCACCCAACCCGGCATGACCCCATCGGTCAGCGGGGTGAAGCGTGAGGCCACATCCCTTCAGCCACCAGTGACGACCCATCATGGGACAAGGGACCCTGCACACCTCGGCCACCTCAGGGGGCTGCTCTGCCCTTGGGCAGAGGCTCCAGGGGCCACAGCATCGGCAAGGGCAGGGCAGAGCCACCCGGGCTGTGGTCCCGTGCTGCGGCACCTAATAAATGCCACGTGCCGCTCTGCTCGCCACGCGCTCCCCGCTGCTCCCAGCTCCTCGTGCGAAGGCGGGGAGGGGGGAGCTGCTAGGATGGGAGAAGGGATATTTTTATTGTTTCTGACACCGGCTGCCCCAGATTATCATATTTTACGTAGCGAGCCAAAGAAGCATCACTCTGCTATGCTGCAGCTGGGCAGGCTGCCCAGCCCGGCAAGGGGAAAGACGGGAGGGAGGCAGCGGGGTGTGGGTGCGTGCACGGGCGGGTGTGGGTGTGCAAGAGTGTGCACAGGCAGGGCACGGGGCACGGCTCCATACGGCCCTTCCCACAGGAGCACGGCAGCATGCATCCCACTGGACAGGGCAGAAACGTCATCCACTGCCTGCAAACGTGTTTGTTTTCCTAGTTCGACTCCTAATTCAATTAGGGTTAATTAGGTCCATTTGGGAGCGTGGTGGGGGTTTTTTGGGTGGGTGGTTTTGAGGGTTTTTTTGGTGTTTAGTTTTGTTGTTGTTGTTGTTTTTTTTCCTTCTCCTTAAAAAGCAGAAAGGGTAATTTGCATATCATTACCCAGCATGCCTTTCCAGCTCCCAGTTGTGCCAAGACCCAAAATCTGGGCACAGGCAGCAAAGTTTGTCCGTTGAGTTTTCCCAGCCGTGAACAAACAGCTCAGCACAGAAAGGCAACGACTGGAGAGCATGCATGCCTTGTGAAACAAAGCAACAAAGCTGAACTTCGATGAATGAGGCACTCTCATAATCTGGTTGGCCCTGTTTGCAATGGTGTCTTTCAGGAACTGGGGGGTCATGCTTGGCTGTGAAGTCCCTCAGATCCATTGCCCCTACCCAGTCCCCAGTGCCACAAGCACACAGGGAAAAATCAACCAACTCCACAGCAACAAAACCAACAGCTTTGGGGCACGTGTCCTGATGCTGTAACATCAGCAGCCACATGCTTAAATTTATTAGCTCCTTCCCTGCCATAGGTTTGGTCCAAGTTACCGTAGTCCTGCCCCAAGCACTGCTCAGACACAGCCTTGGGGCTGACCTTGCATGGGGCTGTCCCTGAGGGGCAGAAAGACATTTGAAGGATTAGAGGGATGGATCACAGGGGCGGGTGCTGCTCTCTGCCAGCTGGACCTGGTGCCAGGGAACAGTCGCAGCCGTGTTTAACTTGCTGCTCTCGAAATAGCCTCAGTTTACATGGCTGTGGGAAGGGATTGGATAAGTTCATAGGGGAAAAATCCATCAAAAGGGCTTTATTTTAAAAAAACACAAAAAACAAGCCCTGCATCACAGATTGCTGGACATGAGCAGGGAAGTATCTGCACATGCTGACCTCGAGACCAGGCTTCTCCACCAGCATCTGCACCAGCAGTAGGAGCACTGGCCTGACTGGCAGCACCCCGCTCCCAGGCAGAGGAATCCCTCACTGCTGAGCCAGTGAAACCTCCAGTCTCCCAAGAGAGCATGTTGGCAGTGCCCTCCTGAAGTTATTTCCTCCAAACCAACCTACAGTGTCAGGCAGGCAGACACCAGTCACCAGCACTGCTGCATTCCACTATTTAGCCTGTGCCCATCATGGGATGCTCATGCCTGCCCTAGTGCTTCATCCCTCCCCTGGGGAGCCCGAGGTGAACGTCTCACACGGAGAGGTGGTTACCTTCTTTGTTTCTCCTTTATTTTGGATGGGTGAAAAAGAGAAAAAGTTATAAAAGCAACAAAAAAGAAGATGCAAACTGCAGTCCAACCCTGCAGTTGCAGCTGGAACCCAGCTGGGAGGAAAGGGACTTCTAAGGCAGAGAAGAGGGAGGCTCTGATTATTTATTAGTGGCCGATGTTTGATCGTTTGCTAATCAGGCCAGAGAACACACTTGGGCTCTCCTGGCCTCCCTGCTCACATGTGGTTCCTGTTGTTTTGCCCCTTCCCCCCTCCCCCTCTCTGGTTTTGCTTTGTTTGTTTTTCTGTTAATTTGGTTGTTTTTCCATGTCGTTTTCCGTCAAACCGCATGTTTTTTCCCCTTTCTCTCTCCAGCCGCTGCAGTGACAGACATGGAGGAAGGAGGCCAGCCCCGAGCAGCTCACCCTCTGCCAGGCAACAACACCCACGGGGCAGAGCTGGGGTTTGCACCCAGCTATAAGCCCCTGTGCCACCAGTGTGATGGGAAGGTGCTGCCTACACCCTGACCTGTGTCCCTGCTGCTGGGGGGATTTTGCCGAATCTTCTCTCCCACGCAGACCCCATCCTTGCCTGCATCCTAGCCCAGCAGGCAGCAGCACAACCAGCAGTGCTCGGGCACCCCCAAGGATGGGCAGGTGGGGAAAAGGAGAGGTGCAAAAGGGCAGAGCCACCAGGTCAAGATGAAGACAAGCAGGACAGAAAGGGACAGAAGGATGGGAGAAGAAGGACAGGCGCCCGCCCCAGCTCCCTCCCTCCCCTCTTTGCACACCAGGCCTCCCTGCTCCCATGTGCGCTCTCCGGCTTCTGGCAGCCTTTCTGCCGCGCATTTCCACTCCTCTCTGGCCCATTAGCAGTATTTTTATAACATTCTGTAATGTACAGAGCTGTGTGCCAAACCTCAAGAGCGCATTATTTCCCAATGTCTTTGTTATATCCATCCCCGGGCCCTCTGGCTGCGCGTTTCCAAATGCAGAGCTGCAGCTCGCGGGGGCAGCCGGGAGCCCAGCACTACACTCCTGATACCCACAGCCTTCCCCTGCCTGCTCCTGGTGCTCATCACCAGGCTCAGTCCAGGAATTCCTGGTGAGCAAAAGCCCTGGCCCCTTTGTTTGCTGCTTCTGGCCTTGCTCCGGCATCCCTCGCTCTCCAGGCTGCAGGGCAGATGATCCATTGGAGATGAACATGGAGCATCCTGGTTGCTCTCCTGTGCTTCATCCCTTGCTCAGATGCCTGAAAAATGGGAGGCAGAGCAACACGTTGCTGCTTGAAGTTTCCTAGAAAAAGCTGCCCTGGAGAAGTACCACCTTTCCCTGGGGTGGTTTGTGCTTCAGATGCTTCACACACAGAGATGGGTGATCTCAGACCTTTAGGGACACACAAGCCTGTGGGCCTTTCCTCCTCTCCTAGGTGGGTTTTCCATCCCTGGTCACCCCACCCCAGGATGCACACCGTCCCCACTGCAGGCACACTCGTGTCCCCATCTCTGCAGGGGACAAGACAACTTGGTTACCCCCAGCCACATGCACTCCCCTGGGAGCTACTAGGCTCCTGGACACATACTCCATGATGTGGACCTGGGTGTCAAACCCCAACACAAGGACCACCTGGGCTACCCATGTCCTCCTGCCTGCTTACTGGAGTGCGTTGATAAGACAACTTCTTTATGCTTCTTTATGCAGCATCCTGGCCCCTGTGGAGTGAAATTACCACTCCAGAAATCCTGGGGTCCCTCTGCAACCACTGGCATGTCCCACTAGAGCTCTCTGCTCCTTCTGTGCCAGAGCCATTATGGGAAACACTACCAAGAGTGGTCTGAAGGCCAATACTGAAGCTCCTCCATCCCTCCCAGCAGCTCCCCTTTCAGCACAATCTGATCCCCTTTAGCCATTTCCTAAGCCGTGTTCCAACTCTTCTACTAATCCACATTTTCTCTGCTTTAACTCATAATTTCCCATGTGGCATCATAGCAAATACTTCACTGAAGTCAAGACAGATTACACTGGCCACATTTCTGGGCTTAGGAAACCAGTTCCCTTATCAAAGAGAGCTATCAGGTTAATCTGGTGCGATATATCCTTGGCAAGTCCCCATTATATTCTTCTCCCAGTTTCCATTTGTCTCCATGTCTTTATACTGCTTCCCCTTCCAAGCACACCCTGCAGACATGCTGTGCTGTGGGGTCAGGCTGTCTGATCAGGATTCCTCCTCCTCTCAAGCACAGGAGACACATTGCCTTGCTCTGCAGCACTGGGTACTACCAATGACCTTTCAGTGGCTAATGAGCCTTGCTAATGAACAGGACAAATCCTCACCTGTGGATGAGGTGTTCCCCAAGCCTTCATTGCATTGTTTCCTTTGAAGGTGCCTACACTGAGGAGGACTTTCTCCAGGTTTTGTCCTTCCTCCTCTACTCTAGCCTGTGCTGCCCTTGCTCTCAGCATCACTGCTCAGTTCATTTGGTACTGGGCTCTGCTGAGTTTACCTTTAATGTCCCCTGAAACCTGGCTGCAGAGCCAGCTCTGCTCTTCTCTCCTCATTTGCTCCATATTTATATGGCTAACCCCCCTTTTCATTTCCTCTGCAAGGTCTCACTCAGCTTGACTCCTGGCAGGTCTCCCTTTATCCCTGCACTTGCTGACCCCCATGACAGAGCTCACTTTGCTAATTGACACTCTTTCCTGTTCCTCGCCGCTTCTCCGCTCCCTCCCCACACCTTTCCTGCAGTGTTGTCTGCCCAGGAATGCCCCTGCCTCACCTGGGGGGCACATTCCACCTACCATCATTTATTTAATGAGATCCCCAGCAGTTTGTTGCACATGGCCCCAGCCCCTCACCCCAGCTGCCGTCATCCTTCTTGTTGCCCCAGACAGAGGGGAAAGTGCAGGCACAGGCCTGTTTTTATTTAACTTCCCTTGCAATTGAAATGAAATGAGTCCAAGATCCCTCAAATCCCAGGTTTGGGCTCCCAGTGTGTTCAGCTGTAGCAGGGCTGCTACCACAAGGCCATACTGCAAACCTCCTGTGAGCCACCTATCTCTATCTCCACCTCCAACCCCATCTCCCTCTCCATCTCCATCTCCATGACCACCCCCATGCCCATGCGGACCTCCATCTCTGTTCCCTCTGGGATGCTCCTCCACGGCAGCCCGTGCACCTCCAGGGAGTCGATCATGCCCCACAGAGGCAGGAAAGTTGGGGTGGTGGTGCAGGCAGGGGCTGGGGGTGGCAGCCCTGGGAAAAGAAACCTCATGGAGAACATTAAATTAAAATCCAGGCAATTAAACTAATTGCCACTAAAAGCGTCTCACCTGATTAGTTCCTTGCATACTTAATTGCATCAACAACACTGGGCATTCACTTATTTATTTCTCACCCTCTCTCCCAAGGCTGGAGGCCCCTGCAGTGTTCGACCAGGTTCCTCAGCTGCCCAGTGCTCAGGGGGGCTGTGAGCTGCCAGCAAATGGGAACACGTGGTAACAGGAAACAGCAGGATTTGGGCTCTAACGCTGAGCAATTCCCACGGGTCCCTGAGCGGATTGACAGGGATTACTATTAGCGAGGTGCTTAGCAGATGGAAGAACCATTGCAAAGTCACAGCGATGCCACAGCTGCAGAGGAGGAGGACTGAGGAGGAGGACGGAGCCAGAGCCCAGCTCTGGAGAAAACGAGGGGACTGGGAAGGGGGCTGCAGCCCTCTGTCCACTGGCATGGCCTGGGACCTCTCCTCAGATGGGATGTGGTGAGCACATGCCCAAGGAGAGAAGCTGTACAGCCTCTTCCTGCTGCTGCCTGCTCTGCACCAAGCTCCTGCCTTCCCTCCCTTGGACAACCCATGAGCATCTCCTCACCCTGACGGTGCAGCTGAGAGGCCCCTGACTCTGCTACTGCCCTTTTGTCTGCTGTGTTCCCAGCCCTGACATGTACTTGCTGCCATATCTCCTCCTATGCTGACTGCTCCCCTCTTGTCTGCATCTCATGTTACCTTTTAGCTTCTTTCACTCCATCCCCTTGACCCATGTGCCAGGATCATCCTTCCCAGCAGATCCGAAACCATAAGCTCGACATCAAGCAGCATCCCTGAAACTTGAATTTCTTCAGTCTGATCTAGAGGTGCAGTGATACCCTCCTGCCAGATTTGCAGGGATTACACAGGCCACACAGGTGGTCCTCCTGCAACCCTCTGCCCCTGGACCATGGTCTAGGATGGAAATGTCCCCCAAGCTCTCATGCAAGGACAGAAGGTGAGACAAACAGAAGAGAAAGGCTCTTTCATGTCCTCCAAACCTGGGAGCATATGGCCACCTACACCATGCATCCTCAGCTGGTGGGGCTCATGGTGCCTCCCAGCATCCACAGCAGTTACCATCCCACAGCCTGTGAAACTGGCTGGTGCTCCTAGACACCCACCACTGCCAGTTGCAGACACCATGCTGTGAAACACACAGTTGTTACATCAGCTGTACAAACACAGCAGCCCACCCAACACACAGTTGCTATCAGTTCTCAGCATCATGTGAAACACAGCACAACTTTTATCAACTCCTGCACTGAGACCAGTGCATCGTGCGCTTAAGATATGCAAAATCCTCGGAAACCTGCAGCTGTCTCTCCAACATGCCTGTACACAGGGGCTCTGCACACACATGGCAACTGCCACCACTTTTTGCCAGCTCCTCTGAAGCAGCCATGCATGTTGCAGTAACCCTGGCCAGTACTCCTTCCCAGCTACAAACCCTTCTGACAGCTTGGGCCCAGTGCTTTCCACCTGCAGAGATGGTGGTTGTGGCACTAGCCTGGATGGAGAAAAAAACATCCCTTCCCTAATTATTCCTGGGGCATTTTTAATCTACTGGCTTTAATGCAAAGTTTGGGGCAGGAGGGGCTGATTCTAACATCACTGTGGGGAGCTGGTATGGTGGGATGGAAGAGGCAACCATACATTTGGACAGTACATGTGTGAGCATGGTTAGGGGAGGGCTGTGAGAGGTCAACGTGGGAGCAGAGAGCATGCTTCTGTCCCCATCAGTGTCACACAACAGGGTACTCACTTCCCACCCTTAGGTAGGTCTGGTACTTGAGGTGCCAGGAGGAGCCCTCGTAGCAGGAGTACTGCCCGCTCTGCGTCAAGTTGACATTCTTCAGGATCAGGTAGGACCCGTTCAGGTGGGACTCATCAATGTCGGTGCCATTGGCCGTCCAGGTCACAGCTGCGTCCCAGTCCATGGAGCCACACTTCATGGTCACATCTGCTCCTACCTGTTCATACTGGATGTGGCTGTCTGTAGGGAGGAAGAGGAGAAAGGCAGATGAGGTCAGAGCCCCAGGCGCAGGATCTTACCATCACTTGTACAGGAAGCGAGGGAAGGACTGGGGCATGGGCTGACACTGTGTTGGTGGCCATGGAAGCCTAAGTTCTCCTCTTGGCTCTGATAATAATTTATTTTAACTTAGACCTGAGTGAATTAGTGGGAAAACAGCAGGAGATCAAGACTCAAGGACCATCTTAATCTCACAAGATGCTTTCTTTCGACCTTTACCTTAGATGACACATGTCATGACTGCACCAGCCCGGTGCCCCACAGCACAGACAAGTACTCACACCAGCCAGTCATTGCCACTCTTGTACCTTTCTGGCTCATTGCAGGGTGCAAACCAAATGCACACATCAGAAACTCCCTATGGAGAGGTGACAGAGCCCCACGCCCAGTCACCAGCAAACTCAAGTTATTTACTAGCAGAGGTGGGTAACAGGCAGCTGTCCCTGCAATTCCCTGGCCAGGAAATCAGGGGGGAGGATTGCAACCTAACTGTGCTTTGGAAAGGGGCAGATGCTTGGTGCATTCTGTGTTGTTTTTGTCCCCCTGGCTGGCTTTTCTTCTCACTCTACAATAACATGATGCCTTGCTGAGCTTTTTGATTCAGCATCTTAAGAGTGGGGCAATACAGCTCATTGGGCACCAGCTGCCTAATTGAATTTTCTTAGGTTTCTGGACAGGAGCTCGAGCTGACAGTCATTAATGATCCTTAGCAATTGAATTTTTCCCATGTTGCTACACTGGATGTGCTGAGCTGCATGCAGCAAGGACAAAACTCTGTGTGTGTGTGCATGACACAGGGTGAAGCAGGACAGGTGGAACAGCAGAGGATGAGGTTCCTTCAAGGCTTCATCAGGCTCTTGTGCACAGACAAAGGTGGTTCAGTTCCCAGAATACTCCCGGGTTTCAAAAACACATTTGACAAGGTGCCTCCCAAGGAAACCAAGCAGCCCTGACACATGAGGAAACTCCTTGCTAGGATTTATAGCAGCTAAAGGTCAGGAGACCAAAGGTGAGAACAAGCCATCAGACATGGCAGCAGAAGACGTCACTGGTGAAATTCAACAGAGGTCAGAGCTGGATCAGAGCTGCCCAACACCCTCGTAACTCACAAGGAAAAGTGGGTTGAGGCAGTGAGAGGAGACAGCAAGCTGCTGAGGCTGTCAGGGCAGCCAGATTGCAGCTGGGTGCAAAAGTGTTGCACAAGGGTATCACAGTACAGACCCACCAGGAAGTAACACCGTGTCAATAATCACACAGGGATGCACACAGGGAAAATGAAGCCTTGCTGTCCGTATGGCTCCAAATGAGCTGCAGCTTCCATGGAAATACATCTTGGAGTCACCACACTCACTTACCTGAAAAACATCAGCTCAGTGGTGACCAAAAATGCAAACTCAACACTAGAAAGTACTCAGAAAGGGATTGAGGACAAAATGGTAAGTGCTGTACCCTAAAAGCCATGCACAAATCTGTCCCCATGCCATAGCTGGAAACAGAGAACAGAAAAGGGAATAACAAAGGCTGGAAACAGCCCCCATGTAAGGAGGGCTTAGCAGACTCCGTCCCTTTATTTGTCAAAGGATAAACTGAGTGTAGAGGCGATGGACACCTACATAATGATGAGTGACCTGGAGAGGATAAATAGATAAGGACTTCTTCCTCTTTCTCCTATTAAGGGGCAGCAAATGAAAACAAGCAAAAAAGAGGGTGCTTTTCCCCCACCCCACCCCTCCCCCCCTCCACAAAGCATGATTAAATGATAAAAACCCATGTCTATCAGATGCTGTGGAGGAAAATAGTGATTAAATGAATCAATAGAACAAGACACCACCCAGGCCCAGGACTGTAAAGCACTGATCTGCCCAGTGAGCACAGGGAGGCTGCAGGCAGTTGGTGGTGGGGAGGGGTGGAAGAAGCACCCTCATGCTTGTCCTGCTCTTTTCTCCCTCTGTAGACATCATCTCCTGGGTCCTGTTGATATCCTGTTGATACCAGATAGGCATGATTCAGCCATTCCATGTGTGAAAGTCCACAGCCTAAGCGCATCTGCAAAGGAGAGAGTCTCAGGGTGAAGCTTGGCCCTGAAGGACTCTGTGGTAGGTCTGAGTTCTGCAGACAGTCTGTCAGGACACCTGCTTCAGACAGGGAAACAGCATCTCTGGGGATGCTATCACTGCTAGAAAAGGCAGTGTTAAGAACAGATGGAGAAAAACCTGCATTTTAGTAAGATGCTGGTGAGATGCTGCAGGATCATCTTAGACACTAGCCAAGGGTGGGGACCTTTGAGAGACTGCACGGATCAGACAAGTACTTTTCAAGTGTCTCAAAACAGCTTAGTGCACATACTAGCAGGCAGGAAGAGAACATCTAAACTCAAGCATCTGTGTGAGCAGAGGTAGCTGAAAAGGACCCAGATAAACGGGCAGCTAAACAAAAGTGTGGCAGGAGATGGATGAATGAATAGATGAGACTGTGGTAGCAGATAGACAGACAGATGGCTAGATGGGCACAGATGGGATGGAGAGAACTGTATGGAAATGAAAGGATGGATGACTATGCAAGTGGATGGATGGATGGATGGATGGATGGATGGATGGATGGATGGATAGATGGATGGACGGATGGGTGGACGGCTAGACAGATATGGGGAGGCAGAGATGTGTAAGAAGATGGAGGGATAAATGTATAAAAAGCTGGCTGGCAGGCTGCATAGGTAGATGGAGAGATGGGTGGTCAGATGGGTGAATGGGTCAAGGGAGGGAGGGTTGGAAGTACCAATGAATGGCAGTGGTGTTGGGTGGATGGCTGGCTGTTCAAACAGATGTTAAGGTGGATGGATGGATGGATGGATGGATGGATGGATGGATGGATGGATGGATGGACCGACAGATGACTAGGTAGATGGGTAGGTGGACAGATGCAGACACAGAGCTAAGTCCCAGCACCTTACTCTAATTACTATAATTTCTTGTATTGTATAAGCTACAGACAATTTCTTTTCCCCTTTCCTGTTGGGTCCCAAAAAGCTTTTGACTTTCCCGCTTTTTAAGGATCTGCTCAGCAGAGACACTGGAGACGCTGCATGAACCACGAGCCTTTTGTGGAGAAAGGCTCAGTGCAACAATGAACCCACAGACCTGCCCATCTTGCCTGGCTCCTGCTTGCCTGTTCCCTAGCTCCAGCAGAGGTGTGAGAGAAGGGGAAAGCTCCTGGGTGCCCAGCTCTGCTTCTCAACACTGTGGCTGAGAGCTCGTCAGTAGCTGCTGCCAGCAGGACTAAGCTTGGAAGAGGAAAAAGGCACCTTGAATTATTTCCTATTTGTCCTTAAACACAGTTGCAAACACATTGGCACTCATTCAGACAGGCTGAGGGAGCCATTCCTGGAAGACGGGTCTTTGAAAGCAATGCTCCTTTCCAAGGCAATGATTTAAGGCCCCTGACGAAGGAAAAACCCGAAGTAGAATGGTGGAGGAGGCATTTCTCCCAGCCGGGTTTGCTGAGGCTCTTACTGGAGCCAAGCCAGGTCCCCATGTCCCTCCTGCCCAATGCCAGGCATAGAAGTCCCACCCATCAACACTGCCCTGCAAGCGCGTGGCAGATCCCTAGGGAAGGGGCACCATGGGGACAGTCCCAGCCCCCCCAACACTGGAGTAGCCCTGTCTTGTGCTGTGGACACCAGTTCTGCTTTAGGACAGGAATGGGCAAGGGCAACCAGAGCTTTTACTGGGAGCCTCCACTTCCCACAGGCTGGGTATGGGCAGGACCTCCCCCAGCCCACCCAGAGCCTCATGGCTACCTTGGGTAGGGAGGGGACAGAGGTCTGTCCACCTTCACGTCACTGGTAACAGATGGGATTGATGATGAAGATGGCACCTGTGCTGGACACTGACTGGGTCAACTGCTTGGGGCGGCAGCTAACGAAGTTCAAGCTCGACATGGAGGAAAATATATTCTCCAGGAGGATAGTGCAGCAACGGGGCAGGTACCCACAGAGAGGGCAGATCTCTAACCTTGGAGGTTGTCAGGACTCTGTTGAGAAAGCTGTGGATGATCTGGTCCAGTGTTGAGGACAGTCCTTTTCTGAGTGGGGCATTGGACTAGACACCTCCAAAGACCACTTTCCAGCAACACTGGCTAAATCACTGGCTAGAGGTGACACTTAGAGATGCTGTCCTGCCCCCACACCACCCTTCTTCTCCAAAGGATGCTGCTTTTTAGGTTGGGTGACAGCACAAGGGGGAAGCACAAACAATGGAGAGGTTGTGACATTTCACCCCAAACAGCAACATGCCTCTGAGTATTCAACACCACCAAGGGCAACATCCTCTGCCACAGCACACCAGCCAGTCACAGCATGGCTTACAACATGAAGTCCCAGAGCTGGGGAGGAGCTGTGGTGAAGACTACCAGAAATCACAGCTTTATCCATAGCTTTGCAAAGCTACAGGGGAGGAAAGATGGGAGCCACCCGTGGGACAGACACATACAGTTCCCAGACCTGAGGCAGGTTGGTGAAATAAGTTGTGAGCTGCTTTGCTGTCCTCCTAAGTGATGATGAGTGAAAATCTGATGGGGCAATCTGTGAAACTGCCACACAACAGGGACCAACAGGACAGCATTCCAGTGGGGAGAGATGGGGGGAAGATGAGACAAAGCAGCCGAGGCACAGGGCCCACAGGAACATGTTTAATGCTTCTCAAACCCACACTGCTCAGATGGAGCTCCTCAACAGAAATGGTATTTTCCTTCTTAATGAATTGTGACTTGCATCAAGACTGTGAGAGCAACTTCACAGGGAAATCCTGCAAACCCAACAGCCATGCTGGGGAGTAGCAAAACTCCTCTTGGGACCCTCCATCCCCACTGGTTGCTCTTCCTCTGTTCCCACCAAGGCTCCCACCCTGCCAGTATGGGCAGCTGCCAGGACAAGCATGCTGCTGGGCACTGCCCTACGTAGTAAGCACGGAACCATGCCACGGATGTGGAATCTGTGCCCAGATGCCTGAAGGGTCTTTGGAAGAGTGAGTGGAGGAAGCAGAGATGATCTGCATTCCCAGCACCAGTGCTCACCACAGACCCTCAATGGGGCTCTTCATACCAGAGCCTGCTGCCAGTCAACCCCCAGTACACACTTGCAGGGGCCAAAACCATCCTCCCTGGACAGAGATTTGCAGGGAGATGAGGCCAATTGCTCCCCTTGGAGCCCTCTGCCCAAGTGCACCGTGGGGCTGTGGCTGGAAGAAGCAGAGCAAGAGACAAAGGAAGGCACTTTAGCATTTTTGAGGACAGACAACAGCACTGCTCTCCTCTGCAGGATGCACAGCCTCTGTCTCTGTTTTGCAGATCTGGAAACTGAGGCAGCAAGAAGGGCCACGTCCCCACTTCCCCCAACAGGATATGGAGCACTTCTGCAGTGGGATGGAGAATTAAACACAGACAGAGGGACTTTCACATCACCCCTGTTAGCCTCCATACCCCCCTCCTAGAGCTAAGCAACTAGCCACAAATAGTAATCTTGGCAGCTAATGAGCTCTCTGAGTATGTATTAATAAATTATACATTTAATATTTACACAGTGATTGGGCTGTGCCGAGAGCTCTCCAGGCAGATAAACCAGTGAGGTCTTGCCCCTTGCAACTTCCCATGGTAAATGAAATTAATATGTTCACAGGAGACAAGCAGTGAGCCCCCGAGGGTGGGAAAGGTGAGGGAAAAGAGGGTGGGTGAGGGACAAGGAGAGCACTGATGCCCACCTTGGCTGGCCACTGCTGCAGGATCCTCTGCTCAGCTCTGTCCCAGGCTGCCCTGTCTCCTAGCAGTGATGTCTCATGTGCTGGTGCCTGGAGAGGAGGTGGCTTGGCCAACTCCATCATCCTTCCTGCATGGATGAGGATGCTTGTGGCCATTGGGTCTGTGTCTCACAGAGTGGTGGCACAACCCTGTGGCTTCTTTCCTTCCCCTGCACATGTGCTGGCTGGCAAATGCATCACCAACCATGCCCAAGGGATGCTGGTGGCTCTGCCCTCATCTGCAGCTTCACAGCCCTGAGGTTTGCCTGTCTTCAGATGAAACAGCTTCTGGCACTGGAGACGGTTTCCCCACATCAGCTTCCTGAATCTCACCCCATCCTTGATCTCCTCACATCCATCCCCTCCGGTACCACTTGGTCTTCACACAGCTCCTGTTGCCAGCAGAAACCTTCCCTTCAAGGGGAAAGAATTTCATGGTTAAGAAAGCAGCTCTTCCATGAGTGATGTAAAACTAGATACATCTTTGTAAGGAAACAGGCATAATTAAGTGTCATTGATGCAGCCAAAGATACGGACTGTTCCAAGTTAGTTTTGTCCATTAATGAAGAATTGCAGCAAGCAGAGCCCACGTTTGTTTGCACTACTTCAGTAAATCCCCAGAGTCAGCAGCTTTGCTCTCTTGACAAGAAAAATAATTAGCAAGAAAGTTTAATTAAGAGATAACAAATGGGTGCTAAAGGACTCCCACTCAATCACTCCACAATTGCCTGAGTTTACCTCAGGGTGTTGTAAAGGAGGCACCTTCCCTCTCCAGCATGTTTGGCTCAGGACAAGCTCCGGGGAAGGAGGGCCTCTTCTTTCAGCCTGGATGTGACCACAAAATGGCCTCCTGTGAGGCTCAGCAAGGCCCTGCTGCCCCTGAAGAAGCTCTCCTCCAGCTTTGCAGTAGCCTCCCCTTTCCCCTGCAGCTAAACACCAAACACAGCCAGGGATGTCCATTGCAGGGTACACAGACCTTTGTGGACTTTCTAGCCCCTCAGCTGCAAGAGGCTGATGCTTCTTCTATGGAATTTACTGCAGTATCTACTTGGACTTTTTGAGGATGAAGAGCACTTTTGCAATCAAATATACCATTGTCACTAACGAGAATCCTCACCACAGGCTCTCTCCTGGATCTGATGGTCCAGCAGTGGGGAGGTGTGATGCCTGCTCCGTCACCAGCTTGGCTTGCCACCCCCAGAACCGAGCTCTAGGTGGCATAGCTGGGATGGTGGCACGGTCAGGATGGTGGCACTTGCATGGGGGCCACCAAGGCTATGACAGTGTGCAGGGTATAAGCACCTTTCTGGGGAGAAAATGCAGCGCTAAGCCCAGTGGAAAACCACAGAACAGAGACCCACTGCGGGAAGCAGAAGCAAAAAAAAACTTGCAGCAGAAGTGAGGGCCAAGTCCCTGCTGCAGCACTGGCTCAGCCCCAAGGGATGCAGCAGCTCCCGGTGGCTTGTGAGCTGTGGTCCCACACTGAACCCTGGCTGGGAGACATGGTACCAGGATGGGGGAAGCTGCCTTAGCAGAAAAGTAACTTCAGGTTCATTTTTCTGCTTGTGTCACACCATCAGACTGGCTGAACCAACAGCATTGGCCCTGAGTGGGATCTCACTGGTGCCCTCCCTGTGCCAGGACAGCACTGTACTTGTACTGGCCTTGGCACACTTCTGGCAGTCCCCTGTTGTGACAAAGCCTCTCTTGAAGCTCTTTAGAACTGCCAAACACCATCAGCCCAGAGCATCATGCTGGCAGTGCTCTGTGCTGCCAGCCAAAAGGGCTCCACATCAGAGGCAGCCTTGTTTCCCCTGTGCCATCACACCGAGCTCTTGCTGGGAGTAGCAGGGGCTGTACAGCAGCATGTTACCCCAGCACCAACTTGTGCCTGGCCACAGGGGACAAGCATACCTGGGAACAGCAACCAAGTCCATCCTGCCTCAGTAACATGGTCTCTCCAGCCATGCATGGATTGGACACCCCAAAGAAGTTACCCTTTCCCATGGCTTTGTGGCAGAACTGAGGGTGCTAACGCTGGTGTGCACCCACCTGCAGTGGCTTCACATCTCGTCTTCTGTTGCCATACACAGAACCAGAAGATGGGCCACTGCTGCTACTTCTGCTATTCTATCTCAGCTGCTCTGCAGCAAAGAGCTCCAGTTGCTTTTGGGCTGGTCATCTTATAATAAAATCACAGAGTCGTTTGGGTTGGAAGGAACCTTAAAGACCATGTAGTTCAAACCCCCCTAACAAGGGCAGGGTCACCTCCCACTAGATCAGGTTGCTCCAAGCCCCATCCAACCTGGCCTTCAACACTTCCAGGGATAGAGCATCCGCAGCTTCTCTGGGCAACCTGTGACAGTGTCTCATCACCCTTACAGGAAAGAATTTCTTCCTACTGTCTCCTAAAAATCTACCCTCTTTCAGTTTAAAGCCGTTACCTCTCATCCTATCACACCCTGCCCTTGTAAAAAGTCCCTCCCCAGCTTCCCTGTAGCCCCTTCAGATACTGGAAGGCTGCTAGAAAGTCTTCCCAGAGCCTTCTCTTCTCCAGGCTGAACAGCCCCAACTCTCTCAGCCTGCCTCCATAGCAGAGCTGCTCCAGCCCTCTGATCATATTTGTGGCCTCCTCTGGACTCGATTCAAGAGCTCCATGTCTTCTTTGTTTCTTTTTCCCAGGGGAATTTGGTCTCACATGGAAGACCTGAGTTCATGTGCTGATCCATTTTCCATCTGGATGTCTTGGTAAAACCTTCACTTGAATGTCTTAGCTTTTCTGGTTCAAAAATGCCTGTGTCCTGGAACTCCAAGAGCTCTCCTTGCCAGGACAGGCTTAGCTATTACACCATTTTCATCCTAAGGCAAAGGGGAGGTTGGATGGAACCTTGTTCACTCAGCTTCATTGCAAAGTCAACTTAAGATGACTTGTCCTGAGGAATAGCAGTTGCCTGGGGAAGCTGCAACTCCTCCAACCCCCTGCATTTACATCGTGGCTGTCCCAGCTTGTGGGGTGGTGATACAGAGGGGGAGGTTCTGCAGAACCAGAAGCAGATGAACGGAACCAGCACACAACAGAAAGATCCCACTGACATCCTCCAAGCTGGGCTCACCTGAGCCTTTGCCCTTGGCTGCCAGGTGACTGGTGTTAGGACCATGGATGAATTAAAGCTTTGTTTTTTGGTCCTGCTTTTCCATAAAGACAGGACAAATAACTCTAGGCCACAAAAGAGTGCTTAGATCAGGCTTTTCAATGCCATTTAAGGGGAAATCAATACAATCCAGAATTAGGTGCTCAAATCACAGCCATAAACACACAAAAAGTTCATTGTGGTCCAGCAGGGGAATGAAGACACCTGTAATTACCGAGCTTTGCAGGGAGGGGGGGGAGGTAGTGCTGGGCAGAGATGTCGGGGTGCCTGTCACCCCAGTGACCACAACCTGCCTTTGAAGGCCAGTACAGAGTGTGCAACCCACACATTGCTGTTTGCCAATGCCCACGTGCCTGCCCTCAAATAAACGCCTTCCCCCATGCTATTTGTTCACATAACAACCCAGCTCCTGCTTTGCCCTGCTCAGGGCTGCGGATTAACATCCGGCATCATGCACTATTATTATTTTATTTTATTTTTTATTAGCACAGAATTATGGAAGTCAGAGGCATAAAAGACCTGTTGGGTCCTACTCAGTCCACCCTCCGTCTGCCAAGACAGTATTGGTCCCTGCAGCATATTTACTTTTTCTCCAGTCTAATTTTACATACTGTACAATCTGTGCAGTGCCAAGTTACGATCCCTGTGTGAGAAGCAGAGCTCTCAATTTCCAGGCTCTTGGGTGTGTAAAATCACAACCGCAATGTTAAATTAACTTTTTTTCCCCTTGCATTTAATCATTTAATAGCTCTAAAATTCAACCCCTCAGGCTCTTTCAGTCTATCTGCTGGCTTGGGTTTTGCCTGCTGTAGGCCAGTGGCTTGTCGTTTACAGATGTAATGCTCACACCCCTGGGTGGATCAGCAGCAGCTGGGCTTGAAGCTGGGACCACTGCAACTAAACACATGAACTTCTGCAGCCTGAGGACAGAAAATCTCTTCTACTTTCTCAGCTACAGGTACACGAGGTTCACACTCACCCAGCCCAGGCAAGGAAGAGGTACAGGGCACACTGCATGCAGGGCCAGAATTCCCCCTGGCTAGATTTAGAAATCACAGCAGGGGTGCAACCGGCAGCACCAAAGTATTCCCAGTGATGTTGTGTGCCCAGGAACTCCCAACAGAAACAACAGTCCTTTTTCCTCCATCCCTACATCCACCAGAGTTAGACTCCAGGACTTGTTTCTTCCAAAGACAGGGATTTCTCTTCCTTGCACCAAGACTTTTACTGATGCATGTGGCTACAGGGTAACAGAGGAACTGAGCTGCTGTGAGCATGGCATCCCAAACAAGGGGGTGGGAAGAACAGATGCTGATAAAATGGAAAGCATTTTGGCAAGTAATTCTTTATTTATTTATTTATTTTAATCTGTCACCATCACCCATTTGTCCAAGTAACACTTGCACTTGTGGAGCCTGATGATGATTTCCAAGCAATATTAAGGCAACTATCTACTCTGCCCATCAGGGGCTGTATTAACAACTAAGCCAAGCCCTCAGGATTTGCCTCAGTAATAACGAGATATTACATTTGCATTTTATGCCTTTCACTATGAAGGATCCTCAAGCAAAGCCAAGCCTGGAAACAATCACCGGCACTTGCTGCACCATGGCACAGCTGTGGAGCTGCAGCCTGACAGTGACACAGAGCATCTGCTGGGTGCAAGCACCCCTGGGGTGAAAGATGGCAACATATCAGACCCATGGCACATTGGAAAGAGTGTTACTTCTGTGAGAGACATCAACATAAATCCCTGAGTGTAGCTAGTGAAGCATTGCAGACCACAGCAGAACCCCAGGTCAGAGCTTCTGGATCTCAAGCAGAGCTAGGAAGAAGGCTCCAGCCAGGGGATGAATGAAACTAGGTTTCTTCTGGTATTGAGCTGGAAGGTCTATCTGGGCCATGGATAACATGATGGCAGGATTGTGGTCCCCAAATGGTTTCTGAGCATCTCACAGAGCACATCTACAAGACAGCAGAAGACTGCAAGCACACGATGTTTTAGGGCATATGGGCAGAGGCTCTGCATGTGTTGTGCAGAAGCACACACGTATCACTACAAAGCACAATGCAGGAGCTCCTGCAGTGATCATGCCACCTTTGAAAAGAAAGCCCTAAGACGAGGATGGTAAGCTGGGAACTTTCAGCTGGGTTTTCCATTCCCAGCAGCAGCAGAGTGCTTTCAGAGGAGGGTGCCCACAACTCCTCAAGAGGGTCATGAGCTAAGTCTGCTCGCTTGTTGGTGCCCTGAAGCACTGGTGTCCAGCATCCTTTCCAAAACCTCTGAAGAAGAGAACTTTCATTAAGCAGCTGAGCCTTACCAAGCAGCCCCATCAGCTGGCTGGTGGGCAAGACCCCCGTGTTCATCATGCAGAGCCCGAAACAACCAGGCTGTGATTTTTATTCAATGCTGCCTTCCTTTCCATTTCTGGAAACATCTCCTCCTCTGCTGAGCCTTTTCCTGCTCATCTACCCACTTCTGTTCCCTCTCTGTACCGTTTTTATTGTCATTCTCTGACTAAACTCTCACAGCAGAGAGCAGTGCTTTTTCCAGGCTCTGCAAAACAGGAGCTCAGCCTGACTTTGAGAGCACCTCCTAACCTCAAATTACTGATGCTGCTGTTTCAGAGAGCTCTCAAGTTGGTGGGTTTTTTTTTTTCCTTTCCTGTGTTGGGAATGATGAGCAAATGTTAGTTCAGGAGAAGACATTCATTATGATTTGAACTAATTGCTCATTATTTCCTAAATTTCAACACTTAAAAGTGTCGAGTGTCTTATTGCAAAACAACAGCTAAAAGGCCAGTTATGTTCATTGACTGAAATACAAACAAACGTGCCGAGCTCTCTGGAGAGCTCTTGGGATTGAAGCAGAAGATTTTAGGGAAGCTTATTTTCTCAAAGTAAGACTATACAGAAGCTCACTACATCCAGAGCTCCAGTTATCTGAAGGCACTACTGAGTTACAACTATTATTAGCACAAGAGATACTTGAATTCTGGAATTTCTGTAAAACATTTTGATTTTAGGTTCTGAAGCATTTAAAGGACTTGAGAAAATATCTTTGGCTCCAAGTCAGCAAAGCACTTAGGCAAGCCCTTAACTTTCAGCATGTGTTTAAGTACCTTGCTGACTTGGGGCTTTTAACCCTGGCAAAAAAAGAAAGAAAAGCAGAAAGAAAAGCTAAAGGAAAAAAGTTCTGGTGTGCATGGAAATCTCCAGGCAAGTCAAAATAATACGGGAATCTCTTCTGGGAAGTAAGAAAACAAAAAAATAATAGTGCCATAAAATTAAGCACTAGAGGAAGATTTCTGGAGGGGAAAGAAAGATTCCCAGAACAAATGGAGTATTTCAATGTAGCCTAACGCCAGCTCCACTCTCCTGCCTCTTCAGCATGCTGAAATTCTTTATTGCTGAAAAATAGAAAAAAACCCCAAAACTTCCAGACTAAGTGCGATGGGAGAGAGAAAAATCTTGGCTTCAGCAGTGAAAAAACTTCTCTGAAATGAGTCGGCTGTGAGAGGCTGTCTCCATTGGGAGGGAGGAAGAGAAGGGATGAGGGAGTGAATGGCAGAAAGGAGGAGGAGGAAATTGCCCGCAGGCAGGAGCCCACAAGCAACCGAACACACTGCCTGCAGGAGAGGGAATACGAGACAGCCCATAATAAGAGAAAATCAGTGCAAATCTATGCACAGACACATGGAAAGCAGCTACAAGCAGCAAGCAATTCTTCCCCTACCTCCAGCTTGAGGCCACGAATAGAAAGCAAATTGAAGCAGAGCAAGAAGAGGATGCTCAGCAGCCCACCCAGGGAGAGTGGTCACTGGCCCATGGGAGACAGAGAGAGCATCTGCCTGCATCAGAATGAGTGGGAGGAGATGTTCCAGCTCCTCTGGGCTTCTCCACAGCCCCCTGCTGCTCTGGCACAGCCAGGGTAGGCTCAAGATGACATGAAGTTCTTCCACAAATTCTTCTTTAAAGTTAAATTAAAATAAATAATTAAAATAAAAATTAAAATAAAATAAGCTATTTCAGAAGGCAACCAAAGGGTTTCATGTTTTCTAGAGGTTTTTTTTTTTTCAAAATCACCCCACTGTGTTGTACAAAAGGCTTTGCAACCCTTTTTTGGGGGTGGAGGGGGTGTCAATTACAAAGCCTATTTCTGAAAAATACCAAAAAGACACACTACAGCCCTTCTCCTTGTCCCGCAACCTGTTTATTTTTTTCTACTCTGACAAAGAAATATGATTTTGTAAAACATCTGGGTGTTGATGGGACTTTATATTCCAACAGAAAATGGAGGATTTTTCCCGTGAGCTCTGCTTGGGATGGATTGGCAGCGAGTGCTTTGCTTCCCAATGGAGATGCCCCTCAGGGGAAGCGCAGGATCTGGGCACAGGGGATGGAGGCAGCTCTTCCCCATCATTCACACTGCTACACTGCTGTCAGTCCCCCAGGGACAGGGACTCTGTCACCACTGCTCTGAGCAGGCACCCAGCAAGAGGCAGTTCCCACCTTAACGAGCTGACAACTCAAACAGATGAGACAAATGCGGGGAGCATCACTCTTGCCATTTTACAGATGGAGCTGAAGTCCCTAAAGCAGATTAAAAGACTGACCCACGGGTGTGCAAGTTGTTTGCATCAGAGCTAGGATCTGATTTTCCTCCTCCCTTGTAAGCCTGTGGCACCTGGTATATTGACATGAGGTTTGCCTGGGCTCTCCTGACCCTACTGAAACGCAAACATCCACTGTGCAGAATTCATTTGGGCTGGTTGTCTCTTTATCCATCTTGAACCACTGTGCAACACCACAGGACGTCAGCACTTGGATGCTGTACTGGTGGCTTGTTGGGCTATGAGGTGGCTGCTGTGGCATAACCCCCCCTTGAGACAGCAAAGCAAAAAGCCTTCCATAAATACCAGTTACACTAAAAAACTCCTCAGGGCTATGCAAGTTAAGAAAAATGGCCCAAACTGATGGGAGGAAGAAAAACACAACTAAATCACCTAACAGCCCATATCCACTAATCCCTCATGCTACTGTGCTTGACTTGAATGTCTCTGCCTGCTAACAACTACCTCCCACCCCTCTTCCAGCCCCGGCACTGCTTTTCCCATCACCCTGGCAAGGCAGCCAGCCATTCATGTGTGATATGCAGCAGAGGAAGCCCACCTGAACCCAGGGCTCCCAGCACTCAGTCACAGCCCAACTGGGACCTCCTGGCAATGGGGTGTGCATGGAAAAGCTTAGAAGCTGCTGACCGAGGCCATGGTATGAATTAAAGACATCCAGCATTTGCAGGAGGGTTCAGAATTCACCAGGCTGGGAGACATGTTTGCAACATCACACAACACATTCAAAAAGCTGTGATGTGCTCTGGGCTGGACTTGGCTGTCAGTAATTCTCACTGCATGGTCTTCACTCAGGATGAAAAATGTAACTGGATTAAATCTGCCTGCCTAAATCCTGACAGTTTACTTCTGGATTTATCCCGAAGCCCTACTCATGGATCAACAGAAAGATCATAGAATCATAGAACTATTCAGGTTGGAAAAGACCCTTGGGATGACCAAGTCCAACCATCATCCCAAAACTCCCTTAAACCATATCCACCAACACCACATCCAAATGACCCTTAAACACATCCAGGGATGGTGACTCAACCACCTCCCTGGGCAGCCTATTCCAGTGTGTAACCACTCTTTCTGTGAACATTTTTTTCCTAATGTCCAGTCTAAACCTCCCCAGTTGCAGCTTGAAGCCATTCCCTCTTGTGCTGTCGCTAATGACCTGTGAAAACAAACCAGCACCAACCTCTCTGCAATGGCCTTTCAGGTAGTTGTAGAGACTGATGAGGTCTCCTTTCAGGCTCCTCTTCCTCAAACTAAACATTCCCAGCTCCTTCAAGCATTCTTCCCCACAGCCAGCTCTCTAGAGCTGCCAGGAACAAAATTGCAGAAATAGGAAGAAAGAAATGCAGAAGGGATACAAAATCCCATGGGATCACAGAACTCAGTGGAAAAGACATGCCCAGACTGCAGTGAGACAAACTGCATGTGAAGGGACGGATGGTTCATCAACACAGAGAAAAGCTGACCACTGTCTTGCTGCCTTGCAAGAAAAGACAAGCTGCCTTGCTCGGATAGGGTAGATATCTCCTTTCTCAATTGACTGATCCAAACCCCTCAACATTTCTTAGGGGACAAGGCACATTCCATCTCCAAAAGAGCTATTCTCCATGGCCCAGGGATCGCAAGGTAGCCTCTCTGCTTGGATGGGGAAGCTGGGAGCAAAGAGAATGCATGGAGGTCTCACCCTCTGATGCACAAAGCTCCTAGTGGGCTGATGGACCTGTGCTGGCCCTGCTGCCACACAGGAGACATGAACAGCACCTTTGCTGAGGTTAAGTCAAGACAAGGCAACACCAACAACCAGCAGAAGTTTTTCTTAAAAAATCCCAACCCTGCAAAAATGTTGCCTTTTAAAGGACATCTTCTGAAGTTGCATGTCATTGCTCTTCCCCCAAGATATTCTTCTCTGTTTCCCAAGCTGCCATTGTAGCATCTATGTCACTTTTGAAGTGCGTGAACCGGCAGCGTGAAAATGGCCACAGCGATTACACTGCAACACTGCTCTGCTTCCCTGAGCTGCAGCTCCCTCCTCCACGCTTGGAAATGAAGTACAATCAACGCTAATTAAGGGCCAGAACCTGTCAACCACGGTCAGACTGAATTCAGTGCTGTATCTTGAATATTCAGGGCTCAATCTCCATGAAAGCAAGACCCAGTCTCCAGCAACTTTGGTTGAAAACAAGAGAAACTCATCCCAGGAGGGACAGGTCCAGTGGGAGAGCAGAAGAATCCTCCAGGAGTAAGGAAGAGCAACACCCTTTTTCTTATCACCCAAAAGGCTGTGCCCTACGGTGCTGGGACGGAGCAAGTCTAGGGCTGGGTGTAAGCTGGGAGGCACCAGTGGGGACCCAAGCTCCTGAGCTGCCCTCCCCTGTGCCACACAGCAGGGATCCTCATCTGGAGGAAAAAAGAGACAAGCACATAGGTCAATGTTTCCTACCATGAAGGTAAAACTAATTTTCAAGTCTGCTCTGCACAGGAACTTGTGTGTGATCATCAGTCAGGTGCCTTGCTGTGTTCCTAGTAATGCTACATCCCCTCCCAACCACAGGAGTCCTGCAGGGCTCAGCAGTCCCTTCCCACTCCTGAGAAATGTCACTGAATCCTCATGCTTTGCTCCAAGCCTCTCCAGTTTTCCAGGCAGCTGGCACACCTCATTACACCGTAGCAAATCCAGCGGGAATCAGACATGCCATGCACTGCAGCTCGTGCGTCCCGCTCAGCTCCGTGAGGTGATGGGGCTGGATCTCTTCTGCCAGCAAAGCACACAGATCTTGGCTGGCAGAGGTCCTCCAGGCTTCCAGCCCTGCAAGTCAATGTTTTTCAGCATCAGTTCTGCAGACCTCTGGCTGCTTTGCAACACTCCAGAATAGATAACTAAGTAGAGTCCATTGACTGCCTGGTGCTTTAAATCTGCTAACAGGGATCTGCACCACCTGAAATGCTTCAGGCTTTGCAAGACAAAGAAGTGTGTCTAACCTGGGGTGAAGGGCAGCACTTGTTCCTGCCAGCCATGTGCATTCTGTGGCAAGGCTCTTCCTCATCCATGGGGATTTTGCACTAGGAGGTGGATGTGTGTAGCCCAGGGCTGTAGGACAGGGACTCACTCTATACTCAGGTGCAAAACAACTGTGTGAGGAAATGTTTTTAGCCCCTTTCCCTTGACTCCTGAGCAGACATGAAGGCTGTCTCATCCCCATGTGTGAATCACATACACAAAGGCCCTTTCCCAACACCAGCTTCCCCAGTATGGTTCCAGCAAAGGAATGCAGTGCAATGAGGCTTCAGACTCCTCCCATTCAATTAACACCTGGTGGCAGCTGAACCTAGATAACAATCTTGGCCAGCAAATCCAACACCAAGAGATCAGGGGTCCATATGCTGGACTGATACTGCTGTAATCCCTCCTGTCTCCACCACTGTTGATTGCTGTACGGTTTCTCTTAACTTATCCACCTGATTGGCCTCCAGGAGCACTCCTTACAAGCTGATATGCATTGCTTTTTCCCTCTGTAATGAGTCTGCCACAGACCCTCCTCAATCCTTCTTCTCCTCTTCCTTTTAATACACCAAAATTATATTTGCTTCTCTGCATGGATCCATTCCATTTAGTGCTGCCTGAGACTGCTTATCCTGAAAGATGCTCTCTTCACCTGCAGGACAGACTGCACACCTAGCAAGTTGTTATTCTGTTTATTTTTTACTCTCCATCATGTCCCACGCAGATGAGTAATCTGAATATTAGGTATTTCTCTATGCACAGAAGCCCCCCAAAGACTTTTTGCCTGTCATATCCCAGCATCTGCTCTCCTGCGCATGCCTCATGGTTCCTTTGCTCTGTTTTCACTCTAGTAAAATCCTCTCCCCAGGAACCAGAGATGATGATGTTGGGTCTCAATGTCTTGCTGTGGCTGTGCTCTCATTATTCAGGGCTTTGCTTGGTCACAGATGTGTCACAGGTGATCTGAAGACAGCAGCAAGTGACTCACTCTGTTTCCAACACTACTGAAGGATATGCAGGACCTCAGCATCTCAGCCCCAGCCTCGCCTGCCCTTTTGGTCCCAGGGTTAGCCACACAAAGCCCTGCTGACATGCTCTGAGGATGATTTGTAGAACCCTGTTCTAAGGTCGTGGGCTCCTGCAAGTGGTGCCTGGAGCAGCAGCACGTTGCTCTTTTAGCCTGACCAGAGACCAACTTTGCAGTCCCAAGGGAGCCTACGATGCAGGACTTCAGATACTGGAAGCCCTTCAAAGGGAATAAATAACGAGTGGCACCACCATCCTGGTGAGTAACAGGCTGCTTTGTCAATGTGAGATGGCTGGTTCCCTCCAGCCATGGATGGCCACGTGTGACTTCTAAGGTGAGATCCTTCTGAACTTTTGAGGCTAATTGAAGATAAACCCCTGAAGCACTAAAGATTTCCACTCCAACTGTCAGTGTTTTATGAGCTCTTCCATTTCTGGAAGCCTTTGAAAATGCAACAATGGGCATAAAAGAACATGAGATGTACCCCATGGGTGAGGATTGCTTCCTCTCTCCCCAAGGGGAGCTCAGTGCCAGAACAGGATATGACTCTTCTGCACCAACCAGAGCTCACACAAAGAACAAAGCTCACAGCTATTCCCCATGTGCTGGGCTGTGCCTCAGCTCTCTGGGCCTGAAAATCAATGGAAAGGAGATTCTGGGTTCCACCAGTATTGGGGGTTGCCAGCCACTATGGCAATGCTTTGATTTACAACAAAATGTTGGCAGAGGAAGCAATGATCCTGCTTCACACAATGGGATGAAGACACCTTGAAAAGATGACCTTTATCCAAACCCGGCCCTCCAGCCTCTCCCCATGATATGGGCTTGTCCAGCGGGTTTCAGCAAGGATTTGTCAGCAAGGACCCAGCTGGCTTACACAGATACCCCATAAACTAAGCACTGCTACCTGCCCCACGTTGTCCACCTGCTCATCACACCAGCAAGTCCTTTTCCTATCCATGCATCACAGCAGCTTTGCTTCTGCCAGCAGTAATTCCCAGAGCTTCATCCAGGGCTGAAGGCTCCTCATCCAAAGCTTCTGTGAGTGCCTGAGTGGATGATAAACCCCATTCCTTCTCCTCCATTTCTCGTCAATATGTTCAATGAAGTCTAAGAGACCACTGAGACACAGTTTTCCTTGCCACTGGGAGAAGTAATGAAACCTGTCAGACTGTGATCTTCCTGGCAGTTTCTTCTTCTCACCACAAGTGTGAATAATTTTCACCTGTTTTGTGGAAACACAGACTGACTTGACCAAAACTTGTCAGACCCTGACTCTTAGTCTTGAGCCAATTTATTTTTTAAAATATCTTTTACAGCTTTGTGATCTTCTTCAACACATCACATCTGCAGCTGATGGAAGGATTCCTATTTTTGTTAGCATGCCAGATATTTTCTAGTTTTCTACTAGATTTCCTTCCAAGGTCTTGGATCTGAAAGGAGGTTGCAGAGAGGTGCATGTTGGCTTCTTCTCCCTGGTGTCTAGTTATAGGAGAAGAGGAAATGGGGTCATTTTGTGTCAGGGGAGGATCAGATTGGATATTAGGAAAAACTTCTTCCCAGAAAGAGTGGTGAGGCATTGGAACAGGCTGCTCAGGGAGGTGGTGGCACCATCCCTAGACGTGTTCAAAACACAGGTGGACATGGTGTTTCAGGAGATGGTTTAGTGGTTAGGGGTTGTAAGGTGGACAGTTGGACCTGATGATCTCAAAGGTCTTTTCCAGCCTTGATGATTCTATGATTCTATGTTCATGTGGGCCAGAGGACAAATCCTCACTTTGCCCCAGAACCTCATCTCCATTGGCTCAATTTCAAATAAATTTTTCCATTCCCAGAAAGGAGTAAATTCAGTTCAAGTGCCTCCAGACAGACTTGCACAGAAAAAGCAGATAGCTTCTTTGCAATGTCCTTTGTGTGTCTCCAAATTTCAGTAACTCGCAAAGAGCAGGTTTTCAAAGCCCTGGATCCACAAAGCCATGCTCCTCCTCCCCTAAGTGCCAGTCCCTCTATTCTTCTTCCTTTTATTCTCTCCCTCACTTCAAGAATATCCCTCCTCATGCATCCAGCAGCACTTTGCACAACAGGACACCAATCTCAAGCTACCCTGCAGCTATTTTCCAAGCACAGACCCTGGGTGAGTGCTGCAAGCTCTGTGTTCCCTGTCTGATGGGCACAAGTTGAGCTGTCCTTTAACAGTGCTCCCCAGAAAGACAGGTCACACCACTGTGTGCACCTCTAGCTTTCTGTGGAGCAAAATTAACAGATACCAAATGGAAGTAAACCTGCTCCATTTCCCAGTGCCCAGGCAGGAAGAGTGAGCCCAGAACGTGAGCCCTGCGGGGCTATCCTGGATCACCAGCCAGCCCCCCAGAAAGTGCTCAGCTCTGGGACCTGCAGGGGGATGAGGCAGTGGGCAAGGAAACACAGGCACTAAAAATAGGCTGTCTGCGGTAGAGGCTGACCACATTTATTAGCAAGCCCATGCTCTGGCTGACCACAAGGTCAGCCTCCAAGAGCTCTGCCATAATTCACTCTTGTGTCTGGGCAGGAAATCTACTTGAGCTCAGAGGGATGTCCAGTAATAGAAAAAGATGTTCCAGGACCTGGGGCTATTTTTTCTGTTTTCTTTTACTTTGCAGACAGGGAACCTTTCAGGAGATGTATCTTGTGCTGAAGGTAGTGATGTACCTTCCTTACAAAGGCATCAGAGTAACACAAGGATTCTGCTACTTGAGCGACAGCCAGGTTAGGCCAGCATGGGGTGGCTAGCTTAGGCCTAGAAAGCAATTGGTGAGGCAAAGGAGGCAAACCGTGGACATCTGCCCTTGCATGGCAGCATTAAGAATTATTCAAGCAGGCTCTGTCTGGTGAAGAAGCTCCAATCCTAATTGCTGCACATAAGCCAGTGGTGCTGGTGCCTTCAAGGAGGGGTAAGGTGTCCCCAGTGAGTCAGGCTGACTCATCTCTCAGGTACACAAGTTGCCTACAGAGGTGACAGAGGTGCTGCCATCCTGGGGTGTCCACACCTTCAGCAATACCTAGTGCTTGTGTCTTTTCCCTCTTGCACCTCCAAGGCAGGAGCATCTACTCATGACATGCCCTGGGAACGAGGTTTTCCATGTAGGGATGGCTCCTTCAGCAGATTATGTGAACACCAGCATGAGCTGAGTCCAGTCAGCCCAAGGACAGGCTGAGCTAAGCCCCATGACTTTGACTGCACTGAGCAAACCCTGATGACATCTTTCCAGTGCCAAGACACGTCCTTTTATTGATCCAGCACTGTGCCTTGCTTCTGGCTCTCCAAGTTCTCCATGAAGCCTTCAATAAGGCTTGCAAAGAGAAAGGGATGCAGGGACAGGTACAACAAACCTTGCTTCCCAACCTGAGATGTCCTGGAAATGTTCCAAAACCAGCTCACACATCGAACAAGGCTTTGCAGTATGGAGCAAGGCTGGTATTTCAGCCAGCTGGATAATGAGAGCGTCCAGACTTAGACCAGAAAGGATTAAAACATGTAATTGCTAATGGGTAATTAATTGTTAATGGGGAATCATCATTGCAGGAGTGTGTTCCATGTAGCCCCTCAGGGATCTGTTCTTGGCTCGTTGCTAATCACTTGTTTTATCAATTATCTTGAAAGCAACATAAAACTGTTGCTGGCAAAGTTTGCTAGCAACATGAAGGCTGATGTATATAATGGAAAGGATGAGCCCATCACATGCAGAGTTCTGGAGTAGTTAATATACTGGCCTTCCCTCAGCAAGCTCATGTGTTTTATGCAGCCAAACATAAGCCTGTTCATCTCCAGTAGAGGAATGCAGCTCAGACTTGCAGAAAGCAGGGCTGCATCTCGAGGAGGACCATGCTGACAGTGCCTTGGCAGGAGCCACATGCAGATGAAGTGCCAGTGTGCTGAGGTGACAACAAAACCTGGCCCAAGAGGCAAGGCAGTGTCATGGGTGGTGGGAAGGTGCTATGTAATGAGGAGCATTGTGGAGTCTGGAATACTGCTGAACACGATCAAGGCTAATTCAAGAACAAAGGTTTTAGATTTTAGAAGAGCAAACTCCAGCTCCCTCAGGGCTCAGTTGGAAGGAATCGTGTGGGAAGTTTCCTTGGAGGGGAAAGGGGCTCAACTGAATCACCTAATTGGGAAAAGCCAACATGGATTTCCCAGGGGCAAATCATGCTTCACAAACTGGATCACCTTCTATGACTAAGTGACCCACTCAGTCAATGCAGGGTGAGGGGTGGACAAAGCCTACCTGGACTTTTCCAAGGCTTTTGATACCGTCCCCCACAGCCTCCTCTTGGAGAAACTGACTCGTTACAGCCTTGACAAGGCTGGAGAGCAACCCTGTGGAAAGGGACCTGGAGGTCTTGGTGGATAACACGCTCAACGTAAGTGATCACTGTACTGCAGGGGCACAGAAAGCCAACAGGATGATGGGCTGTACCAACAAGGGCATCACCAACAGAGACAAAGAAGTCATTATCCTTCATCCAGTCTTGTCAGGCCACACCTGGAGTACTGCATTCAGTTTTGATCCCTGCTCTACAAAAAGGATGCAGACAGGCTGGAGAGGGTCCCGAGAAGGGCCACAAGGATGATCAGAGGACTGGAGGACCTGTTGTATGAGGAGGAGAACTGGGTTTGTTCAGTCTTGAAAAAAGAAGGCTCTGGAGAGACCGTATGACAATGTTCCAGTACTTAAAGGGGGGTTATCAAGAACATGGTGACTCCCTATTTACAAGGAGTCACATGGAAAAGACAAGGGGTAATGGGCACCAGTTGATCCTGAGGAGTTTCTGATTGGACACAACAGGTAAATTTTTCACCATGAGGACAATCAAACATTAGACTAGACTCCCAAGTGAAGTGGTAGATTCGTCCACATTGGACAGTTTTAAGTCTCAGTTTCACAGGGTGCTGAGCCATCTCATATTACCTAGAAAGGTTGGACCAGATGATCCTTGAGGTCCCTTCCAACCTGGCATTCTATGATTCTATGAAAAGCTTTCTCCTGAACTAGCCCCAGCCCGAGCGTGAAAAAAGCCTCTGTGGGTAGCTCTTACCATCTCCAGCCTCCCCCTTGGCACACATACAGGGTTCCTTTGACCTTGCCTTCTGTTGCAAGCCAGTGAACAGTTTCCCACACCTTCCCCAACAAGTGCCTGCACCCAGGCAATTACAAAAATATCAAAACTGCGTTGTACACATATCTTGCCTTGGGAAACGGGTGGAAAAACAAACAACACATGACAGATGCTAGTCATGTTGCTTAATGCATGACTGAAAGACCTTCCAATAGTGTGGTGAGAGGAGAGGAGAGGAGAGGAGAGGAGAGGAGGGGAGAGGAGAGGAGAGGAGAGGAGAGGAGAGGAGGGGAGAGGAGAGGAGAGGAGAGGAGAGGAGAGGAGAGGAGAGGAGAGGAGAGGAGAGGAGAGGAGAGGAGAGGAGAGGAGAGGAGAGGAGAGGAGAGGAGAGGAGAGGAGAGGAGAGGAGAGGAGAGGAGAGGAGAGAGGAGAGACCTTCTGTATGTATATTTAAGAGACTACTCCTGCAATGCTGCCTTGGGTCAGATGCGTATCTCCCCTGAGCACCCATGGGCACGAGAGCAATCCTCATGACCCAAGTAGTCCATCATATCATTTGAATCCCTTAACCAAACAACAAAAAACACGAACAACCAAAAACCACTCAGATGTCTACAAACAAACTACATGTTCCTGCCGGAATCTGCAAACCAGCTCCTACACAGAAAACCCAAAGAACACTTCCAAAAGAAAAGGAACTAGTTTAATAGTGCCAGGCAGATGCCTTGGGGACTTGCATGAGCTGACAGGTGCAGGAGGAGGAAAGAGATGGTTGCAACCCTGTCAGCCAACAAAAGCCACACATAGAAGGTTGTACAATACAGGGAGGGGAGAGAGGGACATATCTACAGTTGGTTTCTCTTCAAAAAAGCCAATTTGCATGGCTTTGCTGTGCATTTTGAAGGCTGTTTACCAGCCTGGGCTTTGTCTTAGCTGAAATGTAGGCAGCATTTCTAACAAGGGATATGCAAACTGGAACTCCCGGGAGGCTTTGCAGCAGAACCGATTGCAAAAGATTAGCGGCAGGGCTTAAGAGAGAAAGAGAGAAGGGAAAGTAATGAAACAAAATCTCTTTCTTTTCCTCAGCTGAGGAATGATGGGGGCTAATTGCTTGTTGCTGGTGTGAAAGAGAGGAGATAGCAGCTTCTGTGCCCATCAATAAATTAACTCCAGCATGTGGCATCTGAAATGCATTCATTTTCCAGAGACATTTATCTCTTTGTCTCCTCTCCTGGGTGAAAACATAACTATTGTTTAAACATGAGTTAATTCAGCAAGGTGAGGATCAATAAAGCAGAATTACTCCTCTTTTAAAAGCAGAGAAATATCAGTCTGGGACAGATATGGACATAAGTCTGGCAGAGCTGATGGATAGGGAAGATGCTTTGGTCATGGCAGGAGCCAGAGGAAGGAAAGTACCCTCTTCCCAGGACTGCTGTAGCCCTTGGTCTACTGGGAACAGCTAAGAACATCTATGGGCAGTCATGACAATGAATAGAAAGAGCTGAAATCACCCATGCACATATGCTTTATGGCCTTACACATGGTTAGGCACCTCTACTATGTACACACTTCTCACTAAGGTGCTTTGGCAAAGTCCCAGGGCTCATGCTGTGGCCTCTCCCTTTCCTTTGAGGGTGCCTTAGCCCTGCTAGGGAGAGGGCTCCATGGTCTCCAGTCAGTTTTGCCTCCTCTGTCCCCTCCTGTTTCTTCTTGCAGCTGCTGTCCATCCCTGTGCACTGGCTGGAACCTCTGTGGGTGGGAACAGCCCACAGCTGCCTGGGACCATGCCCAACTCTGGAGGCAGGCTGCCTCCCTTCCAGTAGCCCTGTCTGAAGCTGATTTGCTTTCAGTGCTTACCCACACACTGGAGGGACAGCCCTGGATCACTTGCTCAGCGAGTCCAGCAGAAAGGCCAAATATCGCCTTACACCAACATACCCTGGCAGCTAACCTCTGCCAGCCTTTCCCCCTTCCAATTTTACCTAGTGCACCCCCTTTTCCTTTGCTAAACTCAGTGGCCATTGTAAACTACCTTGCATGGCTGCCCTGGCCAGTCTAGGGAAGGATGTGCCTTCAACACAGCGGCAGTGAGCAGCAGTGATCCCACCCATGCTAAGGGTCCTTCCAGAGGCTGCCAGAGCCACCCAGCATTAGGGGCTGGGTGACACAGGGTGGTGGGTTTAGCAGCAGTGGGATTAGCTGTGAGTGCATGGTGCAACTCCCAGCTGGCAGCAGTGCTGGTGGCTTCAGAAGTATCTATGGTCCCACCTGGCTGCCCCAAAACCAAAGACTCCATGGTGAGGTGGGATGGGAGCAATCCCCATTTGATGGCTTGAGCTATTCTAGGGGTGATGATACAACCCAAGAAACCAGGGATATTTCTCCTGAGGGCTGGCATCCCCTGTCTGCAGCCAGATGTCCTACCCTATTCCCATGTCTCCCAGTCGGGGTGGCACAAGGGGGAGTGCCATGGGAGACTGCCCCACAAACACCTTTGTGTTTGTGGCCCCTTTGCCCTTCCCTGTAGCATGACACACAAAACCCAGGGCACAAGCCAGCACATCACTGCCACCCTCTGAGGCACCCTCGGGGCTGCCCTGAGCCATGTCTCCAGTCTCCCACCACACACTGTCCACCCCCATGGGTAGCTGGATGTGGTGTTGCCCAGTGGCATGGTGTGGGTGCCACATTAGCAACCTGCCGGGGATGCAAGGCAAGGGGCCTGTGCCACCAGAGGGAGGGACAGCCCCCAAATCCAATGACCTCTGAGCCCTTCCGTTCCCCGCCCAGCCATGGGAAGCTCCAGCATCCCAGACAAACACACCCTTAGCTCTCCTGTCTCCAAGGAGATGGTCCAAAGATGAGGAGCAGAGGGGTTAACACACGAGCAGCCTCACCTCCGCCAAGCCCGACACCGCTTTTATTAATTCATGTGGCACTTGGGAGGACGCTTCAGCAATCACCAGGGTGCACGTGAGAGCCAGGATCGGGTGGCCGGCCTCGCTGCGCTGTGCTCATGCTCACTTAACAGCTTGTCACATCCTCCTCACTCAAGTATTCAGTGCTAATGCATCTCTTAAAGTGCTTCATGAGCTATTACAGTCGAGCGTGCCTCAAGTGCATGATAAATGGACTCTCTGCCAGCGTCTTCCCCCCTGCTCCACCCTGTCCCTGCCATCAGCGGGATTAATCCGTCCTCCCACCACATTCCCGCTGTGCTTTCCCAGACCAAGCGCCCAGCTGGTCTGGGGGGAAGGCTGCAAAGGGTAAGGGGGTGAGCTCTGGGAAATGGAGGGATGAATCTCACTTCCCAGGTCTACAACATGGGGCAGACGCTTCCCGACTCCACCTGTGTATGTGCAGGCTCTCCGAGATGGGCATGACAGCTTGGGCAGGAGACCTGCTGCTCCAAAGCCCCTGCCCAAAGCATCACCTCTGTGTTTCAGGGAAGTGCCCAAAAGAGATGCATCGTGCCTCTGGGAAACAGATTGAGGATGGTTCTGGAACTGCCCTACTAGCCTTTCTCCCACTCTTATACCCAGTTCCACCCCCAGCTCTCCTTTTTACAACCTTTAGCACAGAGCAGCCTCTCTGGCTCCCTCCAGGTGTCTGTTGAAGCACTCGGGTCTCACCAGCTTCAGTTTTGATACCCCAGACAGCTCCCTCTTGGATGCAGACAGGCAAGGGAAAGTGGAAGGGACAAAAGGACAGGGAGGCCATCCTGATGGATCATGGAGAAGTAGGTGACTGTTGCCTGGCCAGGGAGCTTTCCCAGGGCTGTGCTCTCTATGCCAGAAAGCTGCTGCCAGCAGCAAAATGTGTGGCAGGGCAGCATTTGTTTCTCTGTCTAGACAACACATTTCAAGTGTGTTTAACCCTGAATTAGCTGTCACTTCTGCTGTCCCATAGCATGGAGGGAAGCAGCACAGTGCATCCAAGGGAAGCTTTGGCAGCCTTGACACTGGGTCCTTCAAAGCTTTCCAGCCAGTGGTGCTGCAGGCATTGCAGGACCAGTCAGCATTGCTTCTTTGCAGAAAGCATCACACCATCACAAGCAGCACAGAGCTCAGCACCCAAATGCTCCAAGCAGGCACGTTGGGAAGGTACTGACAACACTCCTGCAATGCCTCTCAGCAAGTTCTCTCTGTGTCTTGAGGGTAGCTGTTCCCACCTGATGGAGACATGCCACTGAACCCCAGCTGCTTTGTGTCCAAGCAAGCAAGGCTGTCAGCTTCCAGCAATGTGTATCCACCCAGCTGGATTTAGGTGAGCTCAGTGGTGTGCTCTGCCTGTGTTCTGCAGTCCCTCAGAGCCTATAGATGCACAGATGTCCTTACTGGACATAATCAGAAAAATTCTCCTCCGTAATCAACCAAAAGCAACTACAGACAGGTCGACTGCCAGGAAAGCCAGTCAATTTTGGAGGTCCTCCATTTTGTCCCATTTTTGCAGGGCTGCTATAGGTGACTCCACAGTGGAACTCAAGCCACCACTCTATAACCTTCCTACTCCTGCCAGAACGCAGGATGACTGGTGTCTCTAAAACTTCCTATCTCTAAAGCTATTGCTAAGGTAAGCCCCAAATCCTCTGCTATCCTGGAGAGGCAGAAGCTAGTCATGGCTACAGGTGGGTGGAGGCAACAGGGGTGAAATTACCCCCAAGGAGGTTAAAGAAGGATGAGGCACCCATCATGGTCATGGGGGCAGGGTGTTGGAGCTTGGGTCTGTCGAGCTGCTGCTTCTTCCCACCCACCCATCGCTTCATATTTTCATGGTTGCAGAGAGCAGCACGCAGCAACGAGGGGTGAAGAGATGGGAAGCAGTGCCCTGGTGGCAGGGGCACCCCGGGACACACAGGATCAGGACAGGGCAAGGGGGAAAACATCAAAAAATGTAGTATCAGGTAAGCCTGGAGAGCGCACTCAGCTTGCCCCAGGGGAGAGGTCGGAGGAGTGTCACCCACATTTTTTGGGATGCCCAAGGTGGAGGAGATGGGAAGACACTTACCCTGCTGGCTGTGTCTCTGTGCGTACACCACGACCACTGCAGCGAGCACCACGCAGCAGGCTGATGGGACAGGGTTAGCCATCTGTGGAAGCAAACACAGGCAGAAGCAGTCAGGGTTTGCCACCAGGAGAACTCGCAGGTGGTGTGTTCAGAGCCAGTCCCTCCCAGGCAGCCAAAGGGTGTGATGGGACCACGAGGAAACTGCCACAGAGCAGGACTTCATCTCAGCTACGGGGGAACTTGCCGCTAAATGAGGCATTTTGCTGGTGCACGCTTCCCTGCTCAGTGGCCTGTGGCACTTTCCATGGGAGCTGCCAGCACAACCAGGTACCCCGAGGCAATGATGCAACTTGCACAAACACTGTGTTTTCCTCATCTCATTTCCAGCCTTCCCCTTAAGAAAGTCAAACCCTAGTGCTAGGCTCTCCTTGACAGCTGCAGCACCACCCTAGGAGCAGACATTGCTTGCAAGTGGTTTGCAGAGTATTCTTGAGGAGATGGAAGCACACCCAGGCACTTCACAGCAGCAGCCAGTGCTCCTTAGGATGTACAAAATGCCCATCACAGCATGGTCAGCTGCTCCTGCAGCCTCCTGTGTTGCTGCTTCTGGCTCTAGCATGGAGCACTGTGCTGTCTTCCAGACCAGTGATACAGCAGCAGCATTTCTGGGCAGGCTGAGGACACTGTAGACCTCACTGGTGTCTTTGCAGTGACTGAAAGGTGCTGCATGCTTCCTCAGCCACCTGCCACCAACATCCCAATGGGCCATGGTTGGTCTCCATCTTTGAGCTGGGAGAGGAGCCGAGGCTGCTCCATCCCAGTGAACCATGTCACATCCCAGGGGACAATGGGGGGCAGAGAGGTGGGGGGGAAAGACAACTAAGAAGGCAGAGGGATGGAGGCACGCTGAGCTTTAGGAACCAGCAGGGAACATCCTCCCTGCAACAACAAACCTCCCCAGAACTGGAAAAAATGGCAGAAAAAACTGCAAGGAAGCCCTGTACAGCCCTGCCAGGCTTGGAGATGCCCAAGTGCTCCTCTTCTTGCAGCCAGGACTGGCAGAGAAGACCGGAGCCAGGAGGAGACAACAATGAGGATGCTGGCCCACCTACCAGGAGGTAAATACCTCCATGCATGAAAAGGAAATTACACCTTCAAAACCGTTTAAACCTCTCTAATCTCCAGTGCTGTATCGGTAACACACAAAGGATTGCCTTTTAATCTAGAACATGAGTATGGGCTCATTAGCCAGATGGCATCCATTTAAACTTAAATAAAGGGGGAGCGGTACCAGACAGGAAAAAACCCAGCAAAACATATTCCATTACCCAATATGGCTGTTGCAGGAGCCCAGATGGCCTTAGGTTTGCAGCAGGACACAAGCCTTTGCATGGCTGGAGGGGAAGGCAAGCGTGGCTGAGAGGGATGTCATGAGCAGATTTTGGGGTGCAGCCTAGTCTCAAATGCTGCTCAGGGTCAGAGATGGTGGTGGTAGGACAGGGGCTCTGAAAATGGGGAGCTAGGAGACAGAGACAGAAGAGACTCATGGCTTCGCTGCTGAATTTGCAGCATTGGCTTTGGGCAGTGAAAGCTGGCACTGAGAGCTGGCTGTGGCATAGCTGTGCTGGCAGAGCATAGACACCCCAGCCCCAAACTCTGTTCCCAGCTCAGCCATCCCAGGTCACCTTCAGCAAATTGCTTCCACCACCTCCCCATGCCTCAGTTTCCTTGCCTGTAAAACAGAGGTAATGAAGGTGACCCTCCCTTGAAAGCTCTGGCCTAGGAGAACTAAGAGCTAATTACAGCATCCTTATAATTCACTCTGCCTCTTCTCTCTTGTTCCTCTTTTTCTTATGCCTGCTCTCTCCTCCACATCCTCCATCTATCCCCACTGTTCCCATGCCTGCAGAACAGCTCCCTTGCAGCCACCCTGCCTGTGTGCTAGCTGCCATTGCAAGGGGCTGCCTGGGGATTAGGTAATGGCCAGGACCCAAGGCAGATGACAATGCCAAATCTCAGAGCAGCACTGGTATGCAAGACCCCAGGCAGCTTGGGAGCTGCCTGCAAACCAGGAGCCAACACTCCCTACCAATCCCAAATTCACCTGCCCCTGAATATTCCCACCCTACAGTCTTGAAGTTGGTGAGTGGCAGCAGGAATTGAAGCAGATGAGGAATTGCATGAGAAACCCTGCACTGCAGCTCAGATACCCCTGTGCAGCACAGGCATCCCATCTCTGTGAACAGTGGCAATGATGGGACGCAGGACAGGAACCCATCCAGTGCCCCCAGCAATCAACCAGCTCTTTGAAAAGCATGAGATCTGCTGGCCATAGCCTTCAGTGTGGCTTGCACCAGGGCAAATATAATCACCAACCACCATGCTCTACATCTTGGTCCTACCAGGGAGCAAAGCCACTCACTCCTTCCTGCTCCTCCTTGTCTCATCAGCCGTTAAAATAATTGTTGCTGCTCCTGCTCACCTGCCTCACCTGAGGCCAGATCCATGAAGAGACAAACACCAGAGTTACATGGCAAGGTATGATTCCTGCCCCTGAAGCACTGGCAGTCTCGAGGGACATGCTGTTTGGTTAGAGGTGGAAAATGAGAGAGGAGGGACCTAGCCAAGGTACCTGGACATGTCCACGGCGTGGCCAGGACAGAGGCAGAAACTCCAAGTGCTGGTACAGGGACCTCACTGCTTGGCTGCTTGTGCACTGCAAAACCACGTTTCTTCTCGGAGACGAGCTCGGCCACCAGGCAGGAGCCAGAGATATTTTAGTGTGAAGTATTTACCCAGAAACCCAACTTTTTCTCACTTGAATTGCAATTTCCCACACCATATTTGCTTTCTTTCCTGTTTTGCCCAAAGCCATGTTGATCTTTTTTTTTTTTTTTTTTTTTTTCCCAAGCACATAACAAAACCATCACAATTTCTGCAGATGCTTCTGATGCAAATTTCCATTTGCTTTATTTGCTCATTTAAAGGTTTCTCTAGTGAAAGCCAGCACCCCGGCATGTGGGCGCATGGGCCAGCGAGCGGCAGCTCGCCAGGTGTCCAGCTCTGCAGGCTGCAACCCTGCTCCACCAGGGACCAAGCTGAGAGGTGACAGTGGGGAACTGCATTTATTACACAGCAAACCCAGCAGAGGGAAACTCAATCTTCCACAGAAAATAAGGTTGGAGAATATTTGCTTTTGGCCCTGTTCTCAATCACTTACTGGCGGCGGAGAGGAAAGAGGAACCTGGGCAGGAGCAGGGGAAGGTGAGGGGAGCACATGAGATATGGTGGCTGAGCAGCTCTGGAGCTGGAGCCACCTCTGGTAGCCTTCCCCACTGTTCCCAGCTTCTTGTTTTGAGAGAGATTGACTTGTCAATGCTTCCCTGTCTTGTCAATGCTTCCCTGTCTTGTCTTTTGCACAAAAGGGAAATGGGATGTGGTCACTCTTAGAATTAGACAACTCAACGTACACGTGAACATGATCTTCTCTGGCAGGTTTTGGTTTTTAGCGAATGCATTTCTAGCCCTGTCTTTCCTGAGACGGATCAGGCTACATATAAGTAAGATGTGGCCAGACCCACACAAAGGCAAGCACACAGGCTGTCCCTGCAAACAGGACTGAAGGGGCACAGTGATGTGACATTAACTGCTGTGGCATGATGGGGTGAGGACAGCGCGGAGGTGGGCAGCAAGACCAAAGAGGATCGTGTATCCAGGCAGAAGGTAGCATGCCACCATCTGCTGAACAGTCTCAGTATCCTCTTCTGAGTACTTAGGGAGATGGTTCTTTTCCAGCCCCCTCTTAGAAGGACAGGGGGATGCCTGCTGGCATTGGGGTATTAACAGGTGACAGCCAGCTAGAAATGGCATCTCAGGGCAGCGCTGTCCCTGGCTGGTGAGGGACATGGGCTGCACCCCAACCTCCCCCTCCAACACCTTCCACAGCTCTCTTCCAGCCACAATAAATAAATAAGACCCCTTTCTGGAATCACAGAGCCACAGAATCATAGAATGGTTTGGGTTGGAAGGGACCTTACAGATCATCTAGTTGGAACCCCCCTGCCATGGGAAAAAAAATTAAAAAAAGAAAAAAAAAATTAAAAAATAAAAAGAAGCTACTTTCAAAACCCAGTGTTTCCACAACAGAGTTTTCTGTTGGGCAATTACCTGCTAGCTGCTGTTATAGCACCTGACGTGGTGACTGTGGGGAGAAAAATACTCCATTAAGTTGTTTCCTTCCCATGTGCCCCTCCAGCAGCTTTGCCAAGAGCCTTCCAAAGGAGCTCTGCAGTGCCTGTACTGCAGGAACTGACTGTAGATGCAAAGATACACCTGTACTGCAGACAGTGGCTGTAGATGCTATGATACACCTGTACTGCAGGCCCTGAATGCAGACACTGCAGTACAGCTGAGCTGCAGAGCCTGACTGTAAATGGTACCGTACACCTGTACCACAGATGCAGACTGTAGACACCACAGCACAACCATCCTGCAGGAGAGGTCACAATCTGCCTGTCCCTCAGGTGTGATGCTACGCCTGTAGTGCAGACACCATCTGTATTCATTACAGTGTACCTGCACGGGACACAGTCACAGCAGACGTCTCCTGGTCCCCAGCCCCACAGCAACACCCTTACCAAAGCCACCCTCAAATGCTCAACCCAGCTGTTAACTAGCAGAAACCCTGCCACAGCCCAGCCTCAGGGACCTGGGGTGCCCTGCAGCAAGATGCTCTTCTACCTGGCAGGCAAGGTGAGACTGCTGGGATGAGCAGGGAAGCACTGCAGTGGGCAGGATGCCCTCCAGCCCCACTTCCCTCAGGGATCACACTGCTTGTGGGTAGCCCTTTGGGCAGTGAGGCAGCCCTGGGAGCAGCATTTGGGCGCCCAAAAACACTGAGTGTCATCTCCTCCCTGGCAGCAATGTGAGGGGAAGGAGAACTAAAAACAGTTGTTGCTTAATGTCATACATTTGCTAAGTGCCATAAAACCTCCTGGCCTTGCAATGCCCCATCAGCACTAAACTCCACTTTGCTGCTTACGAGGAGGAGAGAAAAGAGGGGCTTTATCATCGCCTTAAGATGTGCTACCAGAAAGCCCTACCTGCAGAGCCAGAGCCCCTGCTGCTTGAAAAGCCTTCTTAAATCTAATTTAACCCCCTGCTGTCAACAGCACAATTAGCACTGCCCCCCTGGACCACTAGCGCCACAGGGATGTCTGGGGCCAGACGAAATTAATTCACTCACAGCTCTTGAAGACTGCAACTTCCCTCCTCCCTTTCCAGAGATGCCAAGTGAGAGGATGTGCTGGAGGAAGGAGCCTGCCATGGCAGAGTCCCTCCATCACTGTGCCTCTGCTGGCCCAGGGAGTGCTGCGGGACCCTTGGGTGGCTGCGCAGACCCTTCTGCTCTCGTGGTCTAAGACAGATGGACAGAAGGTGGAAGGATGGCCTTCAAAAAATTTCCCAGCTGCTTTGGTTGAAGGCATGCCCCTGAAGGTAGACACAGGCTTGCAGCCCTCTTGGCTCCAAGACACGTGCTGAAGTCTGGAGTTGCTCCATCTTCCATGAGTGTTGCCAGTAGGATGTCTCAGTGACAAAGGCAGCAACCAAAGCTGCTGCCCGTGGAGATGAAGTAGGAGGCTCTACTGGAGGGAGCACCAGCCCAGCTAAAACTGGGGCTTCTTTCCAGGGCATACTGCAGAGGCTAGGGACTCCAGGGGGAGATGGGATGGTTTGGGGAGGAACAACCAACCCATGAAACATCTGAGGCTGTCTGAGAGCCTGCCTGACTGGTGTATTTGCTCCCAGGACAGGTAATCTCTTGCTTATGTGGATAACAGCAATGTGCTCCTGCTAGGGGCAGGGAGCTGTGGAAAGACCAGCAGGACCCCGAGACCCCCAGGAGCAAGATCCTCACTCTGCAGCTGCAGGGTCTGGAAGATTTCTTCTTCAGGAGCAAGGTGGGCTCCTTTCCTCTCAAGCCACACCTTGCAGCTCATCCAAAGGGACCAAGTGAGCCTTAATGCACTGGGACACTGCAGCCCACACCATGTCCCTGGCAGGACAAGGAACACATGCAGGGGTGCTATGGCCTGCCTCCTCTGTGGCCTGAGGACAGGCAGGGGAATGGTCCTTGCCATCCTGCCTCCATGGGCAATGTCAGGAGAGCATCGCTCAGGTACACCGCTGGGAACCTCTCCAAAAATCCTGCCTACCACGGCCTGGGATGCCATGGCCATCTTGGGGCAGTACTGCTGCTGCCCATCCGCTCTGCCCCCTCAGAGCCTTGCAGGGGGACATTTCCCACAGCCCGTACCTGTCCTCACAACTATCATCACATTAACCAGCCTTTCTGCAAGCAGAAGGCAGCAGTCCAAGCCCAGCCATCTGCTCCAGCGGTGATAAAAGCCAATGCAAAGCACAGAATACTAATAAGCATCACACGTCCTGGAAACTGGCGTTGGGAGAAGGCACAGCAGGGCAGGAAGGGGACTGAACCCCCATGGTGGAGGTTGCAGAGAAACACTGCCCTAAGCCTATTCCTCAAAGAATGCTGGTGCCACCTGGGCAGCAATTCAGCTGGACCACTGTACCTGAACCCCACTCGTCCACACCCCACATCCACACCCCCTGAGACGGAGGAAAGCCTGGACCTATTATAGGATATGCCACTTTCATCCCCTTTTTACTCAGCTTTCCCCTGCACTGAGCATTTTCCCACTCCCTGCAGAGTGAGACTGCAGGAATCAATTGAAGGTTGTCTTCTATTAAAGAACTGCCCAAGATTATACTTCTTTCGCTCTTGAGCTTACATTCAAGTGGGGTCTCAGGTTGTTTTTTTTTCCACAGAATCTTTCCCCAGTGACACGGGGCTGATGGCACCACACAATGAACAGAGGAGATGAGACAAAGGAGGGAGTGAGACAGGAGATGAGATGCCCATGGTCCAGGTGACTGCCAGTGCTCTGGAAGCTGGAGAAATCAACAAAGATGGGTGCATTTTGGGGCAGATCCTATTCAGTCCACCTCTCCATGCTGTGATTACTGCAGGAAGGAGCTCTTGAAGTCACACTGAATTTTGGCACTTCAATTCCCAGTCTCCACTCACAAAAGTAGAATACTAATGGTGGAGAACAAAACCCAAAACAAAGCCCAAAAGCAAAACCAAATTCCCATGTGCCAGCAAACAGTCCCCAATGTTTTAGGAAGGTCCTGCTGCCTCACACCAATTAGAGCTTGTGATTTCTAAGCAAACGCTTGCTACATTTCTTATTTCTGTCTGCAGGACTGCATTGCCCTTCAAACCCTCCAGGATTTTTCTCACAAACATGCTTTTTGCCTTGAGGAGAGTCTGTGGCCAGGCTGCTTTATGAACCCCTCAAGGCTCTTTAAGCTGCAAACCTCGAGGTCAGAGAAAAGCATCCTAGTATTAAAATCTGAACTGGGCCATAGTCAAGCACCATCCTGAGCAAAACAAAGAGGAAAAGGAGGACAGAGAGAGCTGATTGTCCAGACTTCCTCCATCAGCTGGATACCCATGGCACAATGGGCATGGTATTGGGCAGCACGGTGTTTCCAAGCCTTTTGAAGTATCAGGAGCTTGGTCACTGCCAGTGGGGATTTTGAGGGGAAGTTTGCCAGAGGAGCTTTAACATCCCCCTCAATGGCACCTGGTGACAAAGGGGTTTGGCTTAAAATATAAAGACTGCATCTCCTAGTAGACCAATCTTGCTCCTCTGAAGGTCTGTTTTCTGCAGTGCCCATACAAGGGGCTGGACACCACTGTGGGTGTGGGTCTGAGTTCACTGGTGCTGGGGTAACCCAAATGACTCCACACCAAGGAGATGAAGAGCACAGCACGGCACAGGGGCATGTGGTGTGCAACTGCTGACTGTTGCCCCAACATAACTGCTGGCACCCTGCTGCTTGTAGGACCCCTTCCCCCAAACACAGGCAGGACCATGCTGGCATGGCCACAGGAAACCTGGTGGTGATGTCCTTAGGCCATGAAGAGCTGCAGCTCAGTCCTAAATCAACAAACACAGCCAAGGACTGAGTCTATGGCATTGCTGCTCAGAAAGCAGAGCAGGTTTGCTTTTTGCCAACATGCTAAGACAGAGCTGGAGGCAGATGAGAGCCTGAAGACCATGTTGCAGGGGCTCTGGGACACAAGCAGGATTCAAGTGACAAGTGCTGGAAGAGACTTTGGCAGCCCATCTTGTCCAGGGAGAGAATAAGATGGTGGCTTAGCAGCTGGGAGTGTAAAGGAGGGAGCATCCAGTTGTACAGAGCTTGCTGGGCATTTTAATTTTGGCTTGTTTATTTGTTTGGGCTTTTTTCCTTTTAAGTGTTTGGCACAGAAGAAGCCACTCCAATAACTCTGACTCCACTCCCCCAGAGATGCCTCAGGATGATTTGTTTTGCTTTGCTTTGTTTCTTCTCCATGCCTGCAGTACCAGCTGGCAGGAGGAAGGGGTGGGCAGGGGCCAGGCACCCTCTGGGGCCCAGGGACAACACTGAGCACTGCTAGAGGTAGGGGAGGGATCAGGACATGGAACCACATGCTCCCCACTGGTCTCTGCTTGCTGTCCTTCCTCATCCAGAAGATGAAGAAGATGCTGGGCTCTCCACTGTGCAACCCATCCACCCTCCCCAGGAGCTCCCTCCATCCCATGTGAGTCTCCTTCCTGACAGAATGGACCATGAGGGCCAGCACATGGCATGGGAGAGCATCATGATGGTCCAAGGACCTCAGCTCTGGCCAGGCTGTGAGCCTACCCCAGCCCACTGCTCTAACCCACCACCCCATGAGGTGCAGGAGGTCCTCTGGACCTTCACCAGATGTGGCGCCCAGAAGAAGGAGTGTCATTGCAAGTGGGTGAGCTGGACTAAAGTCACTCCATCACCAGCTTACATGCTCTGCAAGCTGCTCTGAACGTATCTGTTCAAGAACTGCATGGAGCTCTACCACAGCCCCCCATCACCCTGCCCTTCATGAGGCCCCCTCCCCCATTCCACACCCTGACCCACCCTATCTGTGTGGCCCCAGGCTCCCCACAACTAACCAGCAGGTTTTGCAGGGGAGATTGCCATGGTGGGTCACACCTGATAGCCCTGTGCTCATTGGTTTGCATGAGCATCATGCATTCCTCCAGCTCTAAACACCCTTTGAGCATGTGGGGGAAGAATTTGCAATGAATGAAATGGGATGGTGTACTGGTCAGTGGTCCCTGCAATGCCTTCACACCACCAACCAGCCTGGGGTCACCAGACCACAAGAAGGGCCACTTCAGGCAGCCAGGACAGGTGTGATGGTGGGAACATCTGTCCTGCACCTGCATGTTGGCTGCCCTTGCCTTACTCCAGCAAGAGTGCTGCCCAAAGCCTTTGCAGGGAAAACCACAGGCTGGAGAGAAACACAGCCCACCCCACAGCCAGATGGGGTTTGGTGCTTGATGTTTTCCCCCAGTTCCATTCAGTTTCTCCACCTTGCTCATCCTGTGCCATCCCACAGGCACCCCCAGATTGTCCCTGAATGCCACAACAGCACCTGTTTTTTGTAGCAGGGAACCAAGCACGCTGCAACATGATGAGCTGGGGGAAACTGAAGCATGGGGCTTCCCTGTGACACACCAAGGACAAGTAAGGAGAGTGCCACTGTAGGGAGGGACTAATCCTTCCCTTCAGAGAGTGCAGCCTGTGTTGGACCCAGTGATGCAGGAGGGGCTTTTCTGCTGGCAGCAGCCCCCTTGAGTGACATGGAGATGTTCCACAGACCCCAGGGACAGCGACAGGACTGGAGACAGTGATGGGACCAAGGCTGGCAGTGGGGCTAGGGTGATGCACCTGACCATTCCTGCTTGCAAACAACCTTCTGGGATAGAGGGGGCATAGGGGGGAAAGGATCCCTTTCCTCTACAACCCCCCAGATGGCCCCATGGGCACAGCAAGCCTTGCCACATGCCTGCAGCTGTCTTGCCATCACCGCCACCTCAGTTTGCAGCAGGACCTCACTGACCCCAGCTGCCCCCATCCCCCTGCAGCCTGGCATTGCCAGGATGGAGCTGGGGGAAGGGGAAAAAGCAGCTGCGAGAGGCTGAAGCATGGGGTCTCTCCCACTCCAGCATTGCTGAAATGGGCTGGGGTCACCCACAAGCCCCAGGCTGGTGCTGCTCACCTGGCCTCCAACTGGTGCCTCTCTGGGGCTCCCACTGCTGCAGCCCAGAGCCAGCAAAGCACCAAGGGCACCTTGAAGCCCCTGGGGACCCTTGCCCTCCCTGGAGTCCTGCCCCAGCCCCACAGATGGTGTTTGCTGAGAGCAAGCAGAGGATGAGGAGGCAGGAATGGAGTTGGCCCGAGGCAGCTGTGCTGAAATAAAAGGCAAAAAAGTCTCTCACCCAAAACTACAGGAAAATTTAATTATCAAGGACAAAACACCATCTGTTTGTGTGGACTGTGACCTCCCTCTGGCCCCTAGCTTTAACAGCTCTTAAATTAGCATGTTTGTTAGGGGGTATTAGCTGTCTGACATCAGGGCAGCAGTTCCCGTGGGGCAAGGAGGAGGATGGAGCAGCTCTATACCCAAAGAAGTGCCGAGGTGGAGCAGTGAGCTCGGCAGTAATGGGGGAGAAACATCCCTGTGGAAACAAGGATCCCCTCTGAGCACTGCCCTGGCTAGCAGTGATGAGCTCACGCAAGCCCAGCATTGCTGTGTGCTGCCACTGGCAGGTGAATCACAGCACAAAAAAGAAAGAGCCAGCAAGTTGTAACAAAATAAAATGAATACTTCTCCCTCCCTCGCTCCCTCCCTTCCTTCCTTCATTCCTTCTTTCCAACCACCCAACCAACCAACCAACATTGGCTGCAGCCAGCAGAAGACACGCAGAAGCCAATTCAGCTATTTAGAAGAAAAACAACTAAGTTGGGAGAGCTTCAACTTTACAAGACCCTGACAGCTTTTTTCTCCACCACCTGAGCACTGCTCTGTGATGTCCACATGGCTCTTGAGCCCCAAGGCTGATGTAGAGGAGGCTGGAAGCAAGGACACCTGCTGCCAGCATTGCTCCTCTAAGATACTTGTTCCCCCAGTATACCATCAAGACCAAGTGCTAAAGATGTAGGCAAGTGGCCTCTGTGGCTTGGCACAAGAACTAGCATACCAGGAGGATGGATCTGGGTCTAAATTAATCCTGGGGCAATTCTAGGGGTTATGGTTTAAGAGGTGGCCATGCTGCCCAGATCCCAGGAGCAAGCAGGGGAGTGCCTGATGCTCCTTCTGCCTGGCCCCACACTCCTCGCCACTGCTAGCGCACATCATGCTGCTGCCCACCACCCTGCCCCTCTCTGGGCTCTACTTTCCTACCAGTCCACAGCACTTCCCATTCCTGTATCCCCAGTCAGTCAGCTGCTCTCCAACTCTATGCTGTATTTACTCACCTTAAAACTATGCAAGGGGTTTTGTCCCTGTGCTCCCTAAGAAAGCCAGTATCAGGTGTCATCCTGCATATCTGCCCCTCCTCAGGCTCCTTTCCCTCCAGTGACTGTCCTGTCTCTTCCGCTCTCAAAACCATGCCAAGTCTTTCCTCCTTCTCACTTTAGCAGGCAAACCAGCTGGCATATAAAAAGCAGCCTTTGCAACACCAGCTGACTTGCCTGGAAGTCCTCTTACCCAGCTGTATGCCAATGATCCCCACCTTGGGAGGCTGGTGCTCCTCAGATTGCCTGCCTGGAGCCTGCGTTCATGCCTCCCATCTCCTGGAGACCAGTCAGTAGACAGGGATCAGGCTGCCAACCCCTGACTGACCAGCTGCCTTCCACCATGCACGGCTGGGCAGATGTGGACCACGTGTGTGCTTTAATCTCAGGACCCTTTCCTGCAAGCTCCAGTGCTGAAGAAGAAGAAAAAACAGCAGCCAAGAGCAGTCGTGGAGTCCCTGGTGGCCTCCAGCTCCCTCCCAAACTCTGGCTCAACTCCATCCACTGGGGCAAGACTCAGTTTAGGGGAAGGCTTGTTTTTTAATTAGAAAATATTAATCAGCGTTTAAAAATAAAATAATAAAAAAAGTGTCAACCAGCTGGGGCCGCAAAAGCTGGGGCGTTTTGGCTCCTGACCGAGCACTTTGATAGAAAGGCTCTTTGGAAAACACTGTAGAAAATATTTAATTTCTCCCAAGGCCTGCATATGGGGCTCATCACTCGCGCATATTGCACAGGAATATTCATGTGTGCTGGCCTCCTGCTACAGGATGATGAGGGTTTGTCGGTGCAGCATGCTAGAGGGGCTCCTTCCCTTCTCTTTCCTTTTTTTTTTTTTTTCCTCTTTGGAAAAGGAAAGCGCTATATTTCACTTTCAATTCCCAAATATTCCTCAATGGCAGAACAAAGAAAGAGCTGAGCCAGAACCAAGTCTGCTCATACTCATCAGCTCGCTGTGCTCACTGCAGGGTAAAGCCATGGATTAGCAGCAAACACGAGGAAACAGATTTCTGCCCTTGCTGTTGCTCCTTTCTGGTTTCCTGAGCCTGCTGCAATCCTGCCTGGATGGAAAACAGGAGCCAAACGTCCAACTCCCTGACACAGCATGAACTTTCAGTTCAAAATCCTGCTCTCCAGCCTGGGGATGTGGAGATGGCTCATCCTGGACCTGCTGCTGTGTATACCCTTAAGATAATACCCTTCTCTAACACTTGGGGAAAATGATCCACCATGGCTGCAGAGCTGAGCCTGTCCCAGGGAAGGGGTCAATGCCTCCATCTCCCACTGGTGCTGCCAGAATCTTTGGCTTTTGGCTCAGCAGCATCTGGGATGAGGGCTTTTCTGCTACAAGCCGAAGAGCTGTTTTGGAACCAATCAAACTCACACCAAGCATCGTCTTCACCCCCTCCCAGGGATGCTCACCTCCAGCAAACGCCGCCTTCCTCCCCGGGACTGCCCACCCCTGAGGAGCTCTGCCTTCTGTCCTGCAGCCTGCTGAGGCTGCCTAATCTTCTTTAACCTTTCCCAAAGGATTTGTCCTCCTGGTCCCCAGCTCTGGCTGTACCCCTCCTTCCCATCATCCCTCCAAGCATCCCTGTGCAGGTCCAGCATCTCTCAGCACAGTATGCAACAGCTCTCAACTGAGCAGGTCCCGCCTGGCCCCAAAAAACCTTCCTCCTGGCAGATGAAAATTCAGAGGATTAATTAAGAGAAGCTCTGGCCAAGGAGAAAGGGTAGGAAAAGAAATTACCTGAGTTCACTGTCTCTGTGGCTGAAGTGAAGCCAATGGCAGCCTGGGGAGAGGGCCCAGCTCCTGCCGGGATTGCCAAGGAGCCTAAGAGGAGCAGCGCGTTTGTGCAGGGTTCAAACCAACACCCCCACGGACAGTATTAATAAAAAAAATGTATTGAATCTTCAAAACAGAAATAATTTCCTAAATAACACACAAACATGGACATACACATATGCACACATTATTAATTTGGAGGGTTTTTTTGCAACCTTTCACAGCCAGAGGGGAAATGCCAGGGACATGCATAGGCAAGGCCTGCAAGATCCACTGTGGGGAAAAAAAAAAAAAAATCAATTACAACAAAAAAAAGTACTTAAATCATAACTGGAGCATTACACCAAGTTTTGGGGGTTTGGTACAAGGTGGGCATTGCTGACCTCCAGCAAGTTCAGTGAAAGGCCATCAAGATGGTAATGAGGTTGAAGCACATGGGGATGAGGATAGGTGAAGAAGACAGGGTTTGTCCTGCCTGGAGGAGGGATAGTTTTAGGGCCAACACCCTGACAGTGTCCTGTGAGAGGTTACTGAGATGATGGAGAACCTTTTCCTCCATGGTAGGAAGATGTGAGACAACAGGCATGAGCTGCAACAAAAGAGGTTCAGGCTTGTCATAAGGAAGATGTCTTCCCACAAGAATCACCAATCAAGGTAGGTTGCAGGAACTTCAGTCGTGGAGGTTTTCAAGTCCCAGATGGGCAAACTAAACTGGTCTGCACTCAGTATTCACCCTGCTTGGGGCAGGAGGCTGGACTTGAGAGCTCCCAAGGTGACTTCTCACCTGGATGCATCTACGAGCACTATGCTGCCAGGAAAAATTAAATATAGAAGAAGTTCCCCACAAATTCAGGGTTGGGGAACAGCTCAGCCCAGAATGCCCTTCAAACACATCGGAAAGCGAAAACTGTTTGAACAAATCTGACCAGCTTTTCACTCGGAGCGGGACAGAGACCACGAGCTGCAACCCACCAGGGCTAGGTCCTGTGCTCAGCCCATCCCCACGGATGAAGTGGAGGCGGAGGAGACGTCTGTCTTCCCCTCTTCCCAACCTCTTTCTGTGGGGACCGACTCGCACGACACCAGCAAGTGATTAACGAGCGGCCAAGCCCGTCAGCACGCAGGCTGCGTGCAGGGGTGCTTGCGTGTGTGCGCCGCTCCTCCAGACCCAGCGGGGAGGGGGGCTGGGGGGAAGAGTGCTGACAAGCAGATGATTAATTGAAATGCAAGGGGGGAGGAAAAGTATAACGTCCGCAAAAACTATCAGGAGGCATGACCATGGGAAAGAAGCTTGGAGATGCTGTCCCCACCCCGGCTCGGCAAGCATCGCACCTCCCAGCTCTCATCCACTTGCCAGTCCCTTCCTGGCTTCTCTTTTTGCAGGTGCAATTTCATATTTGAAAATAACCATGCTGCACACACATGTATATTTTTTCTTTTTTCTTTTCTTTTTTTTTTTTTCCCTCCCCCTCTCCCCAGCCCCTGTCTCATTTCACTTGGAAATGGCAGCGATGGGAGAGCGAACCTCCCGGTCTGTGGTGGGTAGCAGCAATTTAACATCCAAGTGCTCATTACCCTGTGCCTCTGGGCGAAGGCGCCCACAGCCTGGGCTCTCCACACCACCTGCAGCTTCCAAGTGGTGCAGGCTTCAAAACACACATAAACCGTTTTGCACTAAAATCATAAGAAGAAAAAAAAGATTAAAACAATTATATAGTAGTCATGGGGAGAGGAGTAATGGTTTTAAGCTGAAAGAGGGGAGATTTTGATGAGCTATTAGGAAGAAATACTTTCTGAGAGGGCTGCGCTGAGGAGCTGTAGTTGCCCCCTTCCTGGAAGTGTTCCAGGCCAGGTTGGATGGGCCTTGGAGCAACCTGGTCTAGTGGAAAGTGTGCCTGCCCATGGCAGGGGGGTTTGATGATCTTTAAGGTTCCTTCCAACCCAAGCCATGCTGTGATTCTGTAATTCTGTGAAAATAAAAGAGGCTGAAAGCTCAAGCCTGGCTCATCTCTGAAACCTTGCTCAGAGCCTGTAAATCATATTCCAAGTATCAGAGCTGGTATGACTGCACCACCAATAAAGAGGACGAGCAGCTTTGGCTCCTCATCCAGCATGAATGGGCTCAGCTTTGGTCACCACATGTAGCATGGAGATCCAAAGCGGTACATGCAGTTCCCCTGCACTGCTGCTGGGAAAAACACAGAAGACAAGGGAATGGGGATACCCTAGGAGGAGATTTGAAGGAACAGCAAAGGGATTTTCTTATGGCCAAGGTCAAGGCTAGCACTCTAGAAACTTCTGTCTCCAGGTCCTCCTCCAAGAAGGAGGACTAAAGGGAAGACCAAACAGACTTCCCATAGGCAGGAGAGAATCTTGAGCTTCAAAGCCTTGGGTGAGAAAATTGTGGGTGTGATCTTGCCAGTGGCCTCTAATGACAGCAGAGACGACAAACCCTAGCTCCTTGCCTGAGCGTGTGCTGAGTGGGCACTGAGCAAGCGGGGCTTTAGGGAGGTTAATAGGGGGTAAAAACAGCAGGGTAAAAACAGGACCCAAATATGGGCTGCTGGAGTGCAGTTATTATCAGCTTTCACTTGGCAAGCTGATCCTCAGCCAAGACGACTGGCTTGGAAAATTAGCTTGGTGTGCTGTTCAGCACTTTGCTGCTCAGGTAACAAGCGGAGCTGTACGCGATTGCATCGGAGGGCTTCATGAACCTCTTGTACCATTGACATGGTTTAACAGACTGCTGTTTATGAGACAGAGCAGTATTTAAAAGACACATTTCTCTCAGAGCTGCACATAAAATTTGATAGCTAAATAGCTGTAAATGCTACTGGAGTCTGACAACTAGAAGAGGAATCGAGGGTCTGTCATGCAGAGTATCCACCAATACACCCGGCCCTGCAGAGCCAGCAAGACTTCCAGTCTCATAAAACCTTTTTTATATTGGAAGTGAGAATTTGTGCAGCGCATATGAACTCTCTTTTATTGGGCTGGTGTGATGCTGAGAAAATGCAGTTAAAGTTGTACAAGTCCTCCTTGGAGCGCTATTGGGGCGCCTATAAATCAAAAGCTTTATCCTGTAACGGGCTTACTAAATAAACCCACTTTAATTCAGGCTCATGCTGCGTGGCAGGAGCTTGCAGAGGGAGTGGGTGCCTGTTCACAGCAGAGGAGAGTGGCCAGCCCTGAGCAAAAGGGCTCTGGCCCATCTGCCCGCTCTAGGGGCCAAGAAGAGTATCCCAAAACCAGAGCATCCTCCAGAGCCTGGCACCACTCTCCTCTTCCCCAGCACGGGGGTTTTTCCCCTCCTGAAACATCTATGGCCCCCCATGATGCTCCCAGCTCTCAGCCCCAGCCCAGATGCTGCCCTGAACCTAGTCCAGACTCCCATGCCTACACAGCTGATTCAGAGAACTCCCAGGAGCATCCCACGCTGGAAGGACCATAGACCCACCTTCAGCACCCAGTGGAAATGGAGTATTTCCGAACTTTCACAAAGTCCTGGAGCGCTCCGGCTGGGGAGGAATATTTGGGCCAGTTCCCTTATCCCCCAAAGACTCCTACATCTCCACTCTACAGCTGCATTAATTATTTCATCTTAGTCTGGCTTCCTCATTAAGCTAACCTAGACAGCCTGCGGCTGAGTGACAGAGAACTAGTCTGCAAGAATCCAAGCCAGCAGCACTGGAAGCCATAGGCTTGGTGTGATTTACTTAAGACTATGACACATATCTCAAACATGCAATCTTTAGAGGACCTGAGGCTGCTGTGTGGATGGAGGAAAGTCCACACAGAGCTGGCAGTGCAGCATCCAGGCCAAGCCTGGGTATTGGCATCTCACCCTGTGCCTGCTCGGGAGGGTCAAGGCTGAGTGTGGGAGCAATTCCCTTGCTGATGCCCTGGAGCCACGGTGAGAAGAAAGCCCTTGCACTCCTGCCAGCAGACCACAGTGTGACACAAAACATCTGTGTCAAAGCAAGGGGTGGGAAGCACGGCCGCAGGACAGCCCCTTCACCCCACTGGTGCGGCTGCAAGTTTAGCTAATTTTGGCCTTGGGTTCCCCTTGGGATGTCTGGCTTTTGTGGGCTGTAGGAATGATGCTTTGGGGCATTACGCAGATCTCCTTTTTCCAGTACTGCCAAATCCAGGAAGGTATTGGAAAAGCTTTTGTGTGAATCCACTGTGTTTTGCTGTTGCTGCAAACAAGTGTATAGAAATATAAGACTTCAGACCCTTGGAAACCTCCAGGGAAAATCCAAAGCAATGAAGAAATACGAGTTATTTTTCCATGAACCCACTGAAAAAAAAAAAAAAGAAAAAGAAAAAACCCAACAACCTGAAAAACCCCACATTACTTCTCAGCCTGGTTTTGCCAGCAGTACAGGTCTTTTTCCCACAGTCTAAGGAATCAACACATTTTCAAATCACTCCTGCTTATGGTATTGAATATCAGAAAACTATTGCCTTTCATTCAGCAGCTGTTTTGGGACACCAAGGGAAAAGCCAAGCAGTCTAAACTTAGCAAAACACAATGAAAGGCTTCTATGCATTTAAAAACTAGTTCCAAAAGGCAAAGGAGAAATCTGCAAGGAGTGCATGTAAAGAGGAGGATTTCAGGGTGCCAGCATCTTTTCACAGCCTCACACTCTCTTGGTAGCAGAGGGAACATGGCAGCATTGCTCCATTTCTCTGGCTCCTTGGAAAAATGCAGGGATGTGTCCTCATTTCCCCGAGAAAATCAGCAGCATCTCCCAGTTTACTCACATTTAACCTTTCTGACACATGGATGCCCTGGCGTGTCTCTGCTGCTGGTGAGGAGTGGGCACCTCCAAAAAAACCCCAAGCAGATTGGTGCATTAAGAGGAAATCCAACAGAGAGAAAAGCAACAGGATATGGAGGATTTGCTGAAAAAAGTTTGCCCTGAAGCACTGCAAGGAGAAACGCCTTGGTCTCCTACAGGCTTGTGCCATTTAATCCTCCTCTGCCCCCAGCAGCAGTTTCAACCTCCTGCTGCTCATCCTATGCCTCCTGCCTCATCCACAGACAGGGAACAGAAAACCAAGGGTTTTCCTGAAATGAGGGCATGAACTTAGCCACTGACTCTAGTGGCTTTCTCTGCCTATCACACCCAGCCAGTAGGATGGTAGACCTTTGCCAGGGAAGGCTGACAGCCCAGCAGACCACAAGAAAGGGACCAAAAGCAAGGGAAAGATGGGGACAGCCAAACCCAGCAGGTATCAGCACTCAAGTTGGGCGGTGCAAGCTCATCAGCTCTGCTCAAACATTCCCAACAATACCCCTGGGCAGGGGACCAGACCTGGGAACCTTCACGCCATCCTATCTAACCCTGGTTCCCACCTGGCCCCCGTAGCGCCACAAAAAAGCCTTAATGCCACCAGGTAAGCAAAGAACCATGACCGCCAAGCTTCTAACAAAGACAAACTGCCTCTCTCCTTCCTCCCAGATTGCAAGCAGATGTGTGCTTAAATTACCTGCTGCTGACTGCGACGCTTAGCACAGCACCGTGGTCTAGGAGCAGAATGAAGAAAAAACGTGTGAAATGAGGGAGGGGAGGATTAGCGGGAATTCAGCTGGCTCTGAGAGGGCAAAGCATCACCATTTCAGAAAACAAATGTCACTTCCATCACAAGAGGTGCGTTGGTAACAGTGGGGACAACGGGAACCCTGGCTCGGCTAAAGAAAACCAATGGAATTAAGAAAGCTCAGGGAAAGGCTGCAGAGTTGTTTCTGGCCTCCCCAAAGGGAATTGCTCCCAGCTCACATCATGCTACAGGAGTGGCTGTGCTTGCACGACACTGCCTCAGCTTCATCGTTCAGTGAAGTCCTTCAAGCTTGTGCACCCTGCTGCCTGCATGGTTCATACACCCTGGCTCTAAACACCTCTGAAATGCCTGACCCAGCTGCTGCCAGGGCTGGCTCCTGTGGTTGTCTGCATGTGTTCACCCAATCCTCCTCCATGGGTTTCGCCAGAGATGCCTTGGGAAGTTCACCAGCAACCCCCATGCCAAGGACAGTGCAGACACCCAGGGCCCATATCGGTGGTTCCAAGAATTCCTCTTTTTCCAAGACAAAAAAGCCTGGAGAAAGGCACGTGCACTATGCTGGCCCACCATGACGCATGGGGCAGATGGGACACCACCTCAAAGCCAGCTTGCACCCATGCTGGTGGCAGCTTTCTCCTCGTGGTATGTTGCCCAAGGCTTGAGGCATCAGGACATGTCTTTGTACCACAGGTCAGGCTCCAAGCAATGCTTCCTCACACAGCTGGGGTGTGGGGAAGCACAGATGCTGCATTTCTACCACATCGGCAAGGGCAGCAGCTTGCTGCAATGATCCTCAGCCTTTGGAAGATCATCCAATGGGTCTCCCATCTCCCAGCAGCATCCTGTGCAGCAGGACAGCATTTTGCAAGCTGAGCCATACAAATAAAGCCCAACCTGCTCCCCTTCCCCCTCACCCCTCCTGGCTTGCTCTCTGTGGGTCACACGTGGCGTCCCACTTCCCGGCACAGCTCCACCGGCTGGAGCAAAGAGCAGAGTCAGACCCCAAATTGCAGATTAGTGCGTTGGGTTCATGCACGGGAAACAAAAGATCGGAAATCTCTGAAGTGCACAGCTGGAATCCACACCCCCACCATGTTTTTGTAAGATATCACGTACATTTTTAAAAGCTATCTAGAGAGGGCTCTGCTTTAAAACAGCCTGGCAGCTGCTGCAGTGACACCACCGCCTGTCATGCTGACCAGGACGTTCAATTGTCTCCTGTCCCCCACAGGCCATGCTCATCTGTAGCCTTTCACCTTAAGTTATGAAATTATTCAAGGAAAGGATTAAACGTCCTCCTCTGTGTTCATTCAACGCCAGCTGTGGAGGCAGGGTGGGAAGGGAAGGACATGCAACCCAAAGAAATCACTGTGGGATATTACATGCCAACATCCCGAAATGATGATCCCCAGAAACCCTGGGGTTTCTCTCTCCATCATATTTATGGCCTCACAAGGTCACTGTAAGGGCAAAGCCCACAAGCACCCGTCAGATGCTCATGTGGTACCATGAAGAACAGGGACCACAAAAGCATTCATCTCCCACTCATAATGCGATTGTGTTTTCTTCTCCTTTCAAAGCTCCTGCAACAGCAACTATACTTTCATGGGATGCCAAACTAAAGTCTTTCTCCACCCCTTTCCACATATCAGGCTTTTGAGCTAAAAGTCACCAAAGGTGAAATCAAATATTCTTACCAGATGTTGATCAACCCTGTTCCTCAACACCACTGGTCTCCAAGGACACCTCCAACATGCTGCAGGGCGAGGGTTTATTTCCCCCTTGGGCTTTGTTTCTTCCTTGCTGCCTCTCCTCCCCATCTCTCACGCTGCCTGGGTTGCAGGCTGCTCTCTCAGCCTGGTTCTCTGGGTGACTCACTTCACCTTAATTCACAGACTGTGAGCCCTGAATGTCTATGTAGCCAACCAGGAGTGACCAGTGAGCCCTGCCTACATTTGCTCCTTCCCTGGGCTCCTCGACCCCAAAGTATCATCCACAATTATCTTGCAGCAAATATTTCCTCCAGGAGAACAGAGTTGCCCCTGCTCAAATTGACCTCAGCAGAATGGCAGCTTCTCCATTCCTTCTCTCCCCTTCATTTGAATCAGAGGAATTGACACGAGACATTGCAATTCCAATTGAAAACAATTAGCTTAAAAGTCCAGTTTGAAATTAAAGGTTCAACCCAGTGATCTGCCACAACCAGCCTCCCCAGAGAGAATCTTTTGGGAGCTTTGCCAGTGTTTGTCCTTGAGGGACTGCAGAGCAGGTGCAGCGTGGTGCCAGGATCCAGCAGATGCTGTGCTCAATGCACTTGCCGAGCCGGGCCACCGAGCAGGACCCCACACTCCATTTGGAAAAACACTTTCAGAGCCGTGCAGTAAACACTACAGCAGCAATATCCAGTGGTGTAGCCGCAGGCTCACCCTGACACAGGGAAGAGCCAAGCCAAGACAACCTGAGACAGCAAAATTGGGAAAGAAGCCCCCCTCCAGCAAAGATGGGGCAGACGACAAGATGCAGAAAGGACATGAGTCATTGAATGAAGGCATCTGCTTTTTCCAGCACACATGTGGAGTTATTTTCACCTGAAATCAGTTTTTGGAGAGCTAGAGAGCACATGCTGTTTCAAGCCAAACATACCCAGGTGACTGTAGCAGGCAGGGAGTTATCTCAAGGTTTATTGATGGCATAAGCCACCAAACCGACATGCTCTCAGGCTCCAGCTCAGCAGCATCATGGCAAGAGCAGAGAGAAAGGAGAAGTAGCAACAGCAGCTCTTCTCCTCCCAAGGGAAATGATTAAAAAAAGAGCAAGACCGTTGCCCGCAGCCAGGGATGCCCAGCACCATCCAGACGGCTCCGAGCCCAGGCTGCCCTCCCTCCCACACTGAGATGGGAAACCCATTAAACGCTGCAGGCAACAAAGCCTCTGCTGCTCCTCCCTGGAGGCACTTTCACAGTCAACTTGAGGAAATCATTCCTGATATCCAGCCTAAATTTCCCTTTGTTGATTTTCAGTGCGGCAGCGGAAAGGTGGGAGCTTTAATGAGACAAGCGGGGCCGCTGAAGGGGAAGGAGCCGTCAGTTTGAGCGAGGCAATGCACAGAGCTGCGGTTTAAGCAGAGCAGCTATTGCAAAAAGCCCAGAATCCTGCAAACTTGGGATAGAAAAGGTCTATTAACTTTCCCAATGGACTAACTTGAGATTGTTCCCCCATTTTCTAATGCTTTTCTCCCAGTCCAGATATTTGATTGGGACCAGAGCTCTGCAAAAATATGAAGGGCTTAGTTTTTTGGGGATTTTGGTGTTTTGTGGGGTTTTTTTAAGGAATTGCTCCATGTGGAAAAGAATCTTGGGCTTTATGGTCAGATATTCTTGTTTCAAAATTTTTGCTGGCTTGCCTGCTAGACATAGCTTCTTTTGCCCTGAAAAATCCACCAGAACTCTTCTGGCAAGAGCCAGGGCATGATGTGTGTGGCAGCAAGTTGCTACCAGCTTGTGTTTGAAAAGAAACAATTTTCAGGGAGAGAAATGTGACACAAAACTGCAGACAACAACTTTCTGGGACACAGGTGCTGCTCAGCAAGGCATCACCTGCCTCAGACCCTTCCTCAGAGAAGCTCAGCATGATGCTGTACTGTACACTGGCACCGGAAGAAGTCTGCTCGATGTGAAGCCAATGCCATCCTTCGCTATATTTTTACCTTTTAGCTGAGGAAAATACTTTTAATCAGTAGATAAGACACTACAGTGCTCTCAGGAGCATGCCCAGGACATGGACATGGGGACAACATGACACAGAATCACAGAACGGTTTGGGTTGCAAGGGACTTTAAAGATCATCTTGCTCCAACCTCCCTGCATGGTCAGGGACATCTTCCACTACACCAGGCTGCTCCAAGCCCCATCCAACCTGGTCTTGAACACTTCCAGGGAAGGAGCATCCACAGCTTCTCTGGGCAACCTGTGACAGTCTCACCACTCTAATTATAAAGAATTTATCTGTAATATCTTATCTAAATCTACCCTCTTTTAGCTAAAACCGTTCTCCCTTATCATATCATTACATGCCCTTAAAAAAAGCATCTATTGCTTTCAGCAACCGGGGACATCAGGCCCTAAATATCAGGTGTGAAACTGCTTCAGCAAGCATAAAAGCAATGGTTGGGCTCAAAGGCATGGGGTCCTTCTGCGTTAGTCACCCAAAAAGCATCAGGACTGCATAACCCTGACCTCCTAGAACAGGCTACCTGGCTTGGGGATGCTCTGAATAAGGAAGCCCTCAGGTCGTGCTACCCTGATGCTGATGGACCCCTTTGCTGATGGGGCCATGGAAACAGAGGAATTGCAAGAGCTAAACCTGACAAAGCTAATCCACCCCTGGCAGATGTTTGCCTTAATCACACACCATTTTCTTAAATGTCAGATGGCTGTAAGGCAGTAGAAGAGTGCTTTTCTGCTCTACTTCCACAGGCTTGCGAAGGCGACGTGGCTGCACCCTGCCTGGAAGTGTCAGGCTCCATTTTCCTAAGGACCTGCAATCCATCAGGTTCTACCAGTGGAAACAAGAGGAAGGTGTGCTCAGCTGTGCTGAGGGAGGGGGCTGCACAGGGCAGGTATTGCTGTAATGAGCCCTCCCTCCCCTTGCACCAGCGCCAGGACAGAGCGGTGCATCATGTCCCCTGAAAGGCAGCAACCACCCTCCCATGCAGAAAGGAGTACTGGTGACTGCAGCCAAGACTCCCTGACACTAACATCAGGTTTTGCTCTACATGGCAGGCAATGCTGCTGTGTAGAGCACCCTGCAATTAACCCTGAACGCGCATCTCTAACACTACCCCACCATGGCCTGCACAGTGCTTCTGGTGCCAGTGTAATACCCTTGTGGTATAAAGCTGAAGCACACAGCCTGCAACAACTTAAATAATCATAGAATCATAGAACTATTCAGGTTGGAAAAGACCTTAGGGATCACCAAGTCCAACCATCATCCCAACTCCACAAAGTTCTCCCCTAAACCATATCCACCAACACCACATCCAAATGACCCTTAAACACATCCAGGGATGGTGGCTCAACCACCTCCCTGGGCAGCCTATTCCAGTGTGTAACCACTCTTTCTGTGAACATTTTTTTCCTAATGTCCAGTCTAAACCTCCCCAGTTGCAGCTTGAAGCCATTCCCTCTTGTGCTGTCGCTAATGACCTGTGAAAACAAACCAGCACCAACTGCAATGGCCTTTCAGGTAGTTGTAGAGACTCAGGCTCCTCTTCCTCAAACTAAACATTCCCAGCTCCTTCAAGCGTTCTTCCCCACAGCCAGCTCTCTGGAGCTGCCAGGAACAAAGTTGCAGAAATAGGAAGAAAGAAATGCAGAAGGGATACAAAATCCCATAGGATCACAGAACTCAGTGGAAAAGACATGCCCAGACTGCAGTGAGACAAACTGCATGTGAAGGGATGGATGGTTCATCAACACAGAGAAAAGCTGACCACTGTCTTGCTGCCTTGCAAGAAAAGACAAGCTGCCTTGCTCGGATAGGGTAGATATCTCCATTCTCAATTGACTGATCCAAACCCCTCAACATTTCTTAGGGGACAAGGCACATTCCATCTCCAAAAGAGCTATTCTCCATGGCCCAGGGATTGCAAGGTAGCCTCTCTGCTTGGATGGGGAAGCTGGGAGCAAAGAGAATGCATGGAGGTCTCACCCTCTGATGCACAAAGCTCCTAGTGGGCTGATGGACCTGTGCTGGCCCTGCTGCCACACAGGAGACATGAACAACACCTTTGCTGAGGTTAAGTCAAGACAAGGCAACACCAACAACCAGCAGAAGTTTTTCTTAAAAAACCCCAACCCTGCAAAAATGTTTCCTTTTAAAGGACATCTTCTGAAGTTGCATGTCATTGCTCTTCCCCCAAGATATTCTTCTCTGTTTCCCAAGCTGCCATTGTAGCATCTATGTCACTTTTGAAGTGCGTGAACTGGCAGCGTGAAAATGGCCACAGCGATTACACTGCAACACTGCTCTGCTTCCCTGAGCTGCAGCTCCCTCCTCCATGCTTGGAAATGAAGTACAATCAACGCTAATTAAGGGCCAGAACCTGTCAACCACGGTCAGACTGAATTCAGTGCTGTATCTTGAATATTCAGGGCTCAATCTCCATGAAAGCAAGACCCAGTCTCCAGCAACTTTGGTTGAAAACAAGAGAAACTCATCCGAGGAGGGACAGGTCCAGTGGGAGAGCAGAAGAATCCTCCAGGAGCAAGGAGGAGCAACACCCTTTTTCTTATCAGCCAAAGGGCTGTGCCCTACGGTGCTGGGACGGAGCAAGTCTAGGGCTGGGTGTAAGCTGGGAGACACCAGTGGGGACCCAAGCTCCTGAGCTGCCCTCCCCTGTGCCACACAGCAGGGATCCTCATCTGGAGGAAAAAAGAGACAAGCACATAGGTCAATTACCCCATGTTTCCTACCATGAATTTTTAAGTCTGCTCTGCACAGGAACTTGTGTGTGATCATCAGCCAGGTGCCTTGCTGCATCCCAGGTTGCAGCTTGAAGTCATTCCCTCTTGTTCTGTCAGTGAGATCAATCCTGCAGAATTTAAAAATCCAACCCAAAATCTCCAGATTTTGTTCCAGTGTTTAAAAGCAGGGCAAACCTGAGCAGAAGGGTAAGAAATAGAGATCTTCTCCATCAACTTCCTAAATGGCAGGTGAGGGAGCACATCATTCTGTACACTACAAGTTTAGGATGTGGCAAGATACCAACTACATTTAATGTGTTGCAAAACCATCTCCTCTGTGGCAGCTGAGATTTCAAATCATAAGTGCCGACCTTGGTAATATATTTTACATATTGAGTCACTGCCAATACTAGAAATAACAGGGGAGAAGGGCTGAGATTTCAAAGATTTTAATGCATGGATGGATTCACTAAGAACTGGGACAGCCCCAGCTGTCAGCCTGGCCCTCCAGCCCTCTGCCACTTTTCATTATGGGCACAAGGCAGCAAGACTTAAATGATCCAAGGCAACACAAAGTCCTGTTATGCCAGATTGGGCAAGAGGAGGATAAGGATTTGAATGAAGATAAAGCACAGCCCTCCAACGTGCCCCACACGTAGCCCTAGGAGAGATGAGCATGGCTGAGTGGGTGATTCCTGAATTTTTACTTCCAGTCTCCATGGGAGGATTGTTTGAAAAGGCTAGCTCTTCTTTTTTTTTTTTTTTTTTTTCCCCTTATGGAAAAATCAGGGTAGGTTCATGTCCTTTGCCTGTGAAGGCAAACAGCCCAAAAATGAGCTAAGAGGAGAGAGGACACTGAGCAGAATGCCTTTTCCACCAGTGGGAGGAAGCTAGATGGGCAGATGGGTAGGGAAAGAGGAATCCTTCTCACACATGACATCTCACTCCATCTGGACCCTTCAGATTGACCCTCAGCTTGAAGGTCTACCCCCCTGAGACACTTTACCAGATACATAATTCAATTGCCCAGCTCTCCCCCTTCTGACAGCAAGGGAATAGCTGTCTCTGATAGCTGTGATTTGCTAAATAAAACACTCCTTGAAGGCTCCCTGCAATAACATTTGCACAGAAAATTGACATTCTTCCTCCTCCCATCAGCTCCAACGCTGTTTGTTTGTGAGTTAATAACTTGGACACTCAGCTGTGCTATTGATCCCTTCTCAGCACAATCATTCTTTTGGGTCCAAAATAAAGAAAAAACAGACGAATGAGATAGTGATGGCAAAATTAACTCGGTGCTTGCTTGTGGCCCCATGGCACTGATGTTGCAGGGGGACTCAGGACTCAGGTCCTTCTCAGCTGCTTGTTCATGTCTTCTGATGTCTTCTGTACAAATTTGGATTTCTCCACCCCCCTCCATCATCCAGAAAGCGATGTTGTGGCTTGCAGGCAGAAAGTCAGCTTTCACAACCCAAAATTACCATTTATCTTTACATATTCATCACCCATCCATGGCTTTGTAGCAGGACAGATCATCCACAGAGATGTCCAGGCTAGAGATCTCCAGCAGCAGTGGCAGATGGGTACCATCACCTTTAGCTAGTGTTTCAGAGATCCAGCTCCCCAACTGAAGGAGAGAGGGCAACACCAGATCAGTCCCTCGATCCAGGGCAGGACATTCTTTGGGCTTTTGTTATATTAGAGAGCATCTGGTGTGCCAGAGGCAGAGCAAATCTCCAGGTTTCATCCATTCCCTCTTGCCAACGCTCGCCTGGGAGCAGATCTCCCTTCAGTACCACTGTAATGAAACCTGATGAAAGGAAACAATTAATGTGTCTGCAATGCCTTCGTCTTGTCCTCCTTAACTGCTCCTGCACGTGCAGGGCATTGCACCACCTCTCCCAGGGGAATCCTTGCTCGTGCCAATGTTGTATTTTTACTTTGCAATCTGCTCGCGTGCCTCTGCCTAACTTCTTCTTCAGATTGCTCTTTTCAGGGGAGATTTTCATGGCAAACAATCAATTTTTCCCAAGTTGCACTTTTTTTCCTTCAAAGCCTTTGATGTCTGGGAAAATAACAGGCAACCTCAACACACGGCTGAGCATCAGGCGAGAGCTGGGAAGCACTAAGCGGAAATGCATTTAGTTGTCTGGGTCAAAAACCATTTCCTTTGTTAAATGATTATTATTGTTCCAAGAGGATTTCAGTGGGAATTGAGGGTGCTTAGATAGATGGATTCACAGGTTCGCTGAGCTTCTATAAGGGTCTCTATATCCTCCACCATAATTCTACATCATAACTTCCAACACCAATAACTCTTCTATGACTCCCAACAGATATTCCTGTGCCTTCCAAAGCAATAACTTCTCAATGAACTCCAGACCTGCCAAATCGACTGTTTTCCCCCTGTGGACGCCTGCTTTTTGGCCCTTCTCACCATCCCTCTGGGAATCTTGACCCATTTACCTCTCCTTCTGGTTCCAAGCTCAGTGCAAGGGGAGATGAGATCAGAAAGTGATCTGCCTCGGACGTCAACAAATAGCTCTGGCACTAAAAGCTTTCAGTCATCTCCCATTTTCCTGACTGCTCTCAGCAGCAGAGGATCCAGCTCTGGACCTACTCACAACAGGCATCCTTTGGAGCAAACCTTCCTCGATCACACACCGCTCTTTCTCACACTGCTTATTTCTTCCCACTCATACCTGAAATTGTTATGAGCACGTCGCAGGTCTCCCCTGGAGAAATTGCTTAGGTTATTCGCTGAGGCTAGAGAACAAACACTTAAATAAGAAATAAATTGCAATGCATTTCTTGGGTCGCCAAGCCTCCCAGTTCAGCCATAAGAGCGGAGCACCAGGCACAGCAGCACAGAGCTGCTACCTCTCTGTGCACTTGATCTTAACGATGTGTTAATTAAGCTAAGGTTAAAGCTACTTGTTACCTTATTATTTTTGGTTCTATCACAGTAACGCTCAGCAGCCTCTAGCAGGAACAGGCTTTTTTCCCCTCACCCCTCTACTTTTAAGTCACAAATTATTTCAAGATCTGGTAAAAATAAATGCACACAAGCAGTCTCTGCTCTATTCCAGGAGATCTTGCTCTGTGAGGGAAGAAAGGTTTCAACAGCGTGGTTGAATAAAAAATGAACATATGCAAGAGGGGAAGAATGATACACATCAAAAGTCACTCTTTTTTGTGTAAAGGTTCCCTTTCAAACAAAGAAAAACCCCAAAAGATTTTTCTCAAAGCACTAGGTGGTGTGCATAGAGTCAGTTCGTGCTGCAGAGTGAATATTGAGCAAGCTACAAAGCTGCCTAAAGGAGGACAGAGAAAGGATAAGTGATTTGGTTTGATTTTTGGGCTCTTCAGTTGCAATCCCACTCGCCAGCCTGCAGACTCTTTCAGCCACTGGGGCTGAGACTGGCTGGCTGCCTCTCAGGTCATCTGCACCCTTGTGCAGACAGAAAGCAAGAAGTACTTCTGCTCCTGAATAAATTACCCGGTTTTAAACTATTACAGTAAATTTCCTGGTCAGAGTGTTAAAGGAGTGTGTGCTGGTGTAGGTCTCCCCTGGTCAGGCTGCCTTCATGTACGTGTAATGAGCTGCCAGTTCCCATCAGAACCCTGATGAGCCACCAGGCACAGCCCTACCTTACCCCTCCTGGGGAATGGGTACTGAGGAGGGCAAAACTGGGAAGCAAGAGCTCTGCAAACCATCCCAGTCTGAAAACAAATGGAGTCCATGAGGGAGAGACAAATAAGGAATGCCACAGAGGCAATTTGGGCAGGTGCTCTTGACCCCAGGTGGGATGCAAGGTACCAATTCTTATCATAGAATCATAGAATCCTAGGGGTTGGAAGGGACCTCGAAAGATCATCTAGTCCAACCCCCCTGCCAGAGCAGGGTCACCTAGAGTGCATCACACAGGAAGGCGTCCAGGCGGGTTTTGAATGTCTCCAGTGAAGGAGACTCCACAACCTCTCTGGGCAGCCTGTTCCAGTGCTCTGTCACTCTCACAGTAAAAAAAATTTTTCTGATACTGACCTTAAACCTCCTATGCTCCAATTTGTATCCATTACTCCTTGTCCTATCACTGGTCATCACTGAAAAAAGCTTAACTCCATCTTCTTGACACTCACTCTTTACGTATTTGTAAACATTGATGAGATCACCCCTCAGTCTCCTTTTCTCCAAGCTAAAGAGACCCAGCTCCCTCAGCCTTTCCTCATAAGGGAGATGTTCCACTCCCTTAATCATCTTTGTGGCTCTGCGCTGGACTCTTTCAAGCACTTCCCTGTCCTTCTTGAACTGAGGGGCCCAGAACTGGGGTGATGCTGCTGCCCTGTGAAACTGGAATAGCATTCTCTATCTCCAGCCAGTGAGAAATGAGCAACAAAAACCTCTCAAGGTCTTTGCAGGAGGGTCCAATGCTTCTAGCAGTGTGGGCACCTCTGTCCAGAGTGTGCAGGCTTTGATGTCCCCACAGGGCCAAGCCAAGGAGTTCCACTGGGAGCACAGGGCTGGCATCACACCACCCAGCATCCTGCAAATGCTCCAAATTTTTTAAATATGTCATCATAGCCACACTATCCAATTACTACGAAACAACTAAGCTGATGATGCACCTCAGGACCAGTGTGGAAAAATGTGAAAGTGAGCCACCTGCTCGGCACAGAGGCTGCTTTTTGAAACCCAGTGTCATGTCTTTTGTTGAGTGGGAGCCAGGACTCATTTTCCCCTGGTTTTCAACCAAAACCATCCTATGCCATTTCTGGTTGCTTCCAAAAACTGCTCAAAAATGTCATTAGGAAAAAAAAGCTCCAGAAACACTTAGTGCTTTCCTGCCCTGTGCCAAAGTCATCATTTCCCTTTGCATTCAGTGCTGCTATCCTCATTGGGAAAGAGCTGGTTCTGTCTCAAAACTGAACTTCAGAAAATATCCAGGAAAAAAAAAAAAAAAAAAAAGCCTTTTCTGAGGGATATACCATAGGAGAAAGGCTTCAGAAAGTCTCAGCAGTACTTAAATGGATAACGGAGCAGAAACAGCTCCAGAAACAGGGGCAAGAGCAGACTTTTCTCAGAAGTGCCTTCTCTCCTAAGGCAGAAAGTCCCATCAGCTCTAGCTTTCCAAAGAGGTGTCCCAGCACAGGGCAATGCATATGGAAATGCAGTGACTTACTCAGGGGCTTTGGCATCCAGGTTTTGAGCAGGAAGGTGCTGCACAATTGCACTAATTATCTGTTGAACATCTGTCTCTTCCCTACTACCTCCGAGGCCAGAGGAGTCCTCCTGCACAGCTGACCATTAGCTCTGGAAAAGATTTTATTCACTGCATGATTTTTCAGGGGAGGCGGGGAAGGAGGGGGAGTTGGGGGGATGTATGTGTGTGTAAATCCCACAGAGTCCCTGGAAGGGAGGTGTTTTAGGGTGAATGTCTTGAACGAAGGCAGGGAATTTGTGGTTGAAACTGGAGACCTTGATGGAGCAAGCAGTGGGTGCTTGCCCTGCTGTGGGCTGCAGGATTTAGCCCTTTGCTGCAAATGGAGAGGAGCTGGAGCTCTGTCCCTGTGGTCCTTCACACCAGAGTGAGGCTGGATGAGCCCCCAGACTGTGGGGAGCTTGAGCAGGGCTCCTGTCATGGCACCCAGCCTGCTCCTCTGACAGCAGGCTCTAAGCAGAGGTTATCTGCCAAAGATCAGTCCATGGATGGTGTTTCAGGAACTGCTTAATTTTCCAGGGATTATGGGGGGATTAATGAGTTTTCTGGCAGCTCCAAAATCTCCAGGTTTTGCAGACAAATCACTCAAAAGAACTTCAAGGAGGAGGGAAAGGAGACAGGCCTTTAGATTTACAGCCTTCCCAGGTGGGGACGGCACACACTCTTAAGACTGCACCACGGGCATGAAAGGGAAAAGAGTACAACCTTGCCTGGTCTGCTCCTTCCTGACATAAAGACTAGAAAAGTCCAAAAATTAATAAGACTTTCAGTTGTGGTGTGGTACCCAGGGGAGCGTGTACATCATTCCCAATGTCTTGGCGGGATGTGGTTCTCCCAGACTCTCTCCATAGCCAGGGAGAAAGACACAAGGGACCTAGTACAGGCTCCTGGCATAAATCACTCCCAAATAAATCAAGGAGTCTCTTTCCTGGACAGGCGATGGAGGGGATCTGGAACTTCAGGCAATGCAACAGGATGGTGGGAATACATCCCTCACCCCAGGTGACAGCCACCACCCATGTTAATGAGGTTTGCAGAAATCTGTGTGCAAAAAGCCTGACAGAAGCCTAAAAACCAAACCAGTGGTGAAGAGAAGCAAATCCCCTGCTGTTTAATTAGCACAAATGTCTTGTGAGCTGGGAATACTTTTATTTTTTTATCCTTCAAGACCATCAGGGGCCAGAAACTTGCACTGTAACACAAACAAAACATCCCTTAAAATCAACTGGTGCTTTTGGCCAAGCAGAAACGGTTGGGATTTCCAAATATGGCCCATGGGAACATCAGCCCAGGCATTCTCGGGAAGCATCCTGGAGCCCAAACTGTCTCCCAAGAATAAAATCCTTCAGTCTCATACGACAAAAGAGCCGTTGCATGACAGTTGCTACAGCACAAGCGCGCAAATTAAGCACTCAATCAAACGAGCAATACCCTGGAAAACAGCAGCACGTGGTGCATGTTATATTGGCAGTGGGTGAGCAGAGCTGACCCATGGTTGCCTCCCATCAAATGCTGGCTGTTCTCTTCCCTTCTCCATCAACATCACAGCAAGTGGGGGTTTCTTTTTTTGGCTCTGGCCTTTTTATCCAAGTTTGGGGAGCGGAACCCTTTCTTGGAGAGAATACAGGTATCCAGTAAATGCATTTGTTTTGGACTTGGCTGCTGTATAAATCAATGGTTATTCTGTGGGGATGTGACAGAGCAAAAAATTACATGTAAAATTTGCCAGACAGCAAGAAATGAGCTCGAAATTGTTGCAGTCTCTCCTGGGTTGGGGAAGGATTCCTATCTCAAAGGTTTGGGATTGCATGTGTGCCTCCAGCTGCCCATAAAGATGTCCCCAGGGGGAGAAAGAGAAGGAAGACTATTTAAAAACCCCTCACAACTTCTTGTCTTCCATCTCTTCTAATTGCTTCAAAGCGGACATCACTGCTGCCCATTCATGGACAAAAACCCTGGGAGGTGATTTTCGGAGCCCAAACACCAGAGCCGAGCATCTGCTGAGCACCCAGAGGCCCACATATGTTTGCAAACAGATCAGGCAAACGGCTGCGTGTTTGTAAGTGTATTGTAAAAATCAGATCCTGTTGGCAGGCAACTCTCAGACAGCAAGCAGGGCCAAATCCTATGAATAAATTGCTCGGAGCGAGTAGTTTGACGCGCCATTATTCATAACTAATGCAGTCCTAGTAAACAGAAAATGGAGGCCAAATCTGCCTGTATAGACACCAATGACCTCATCTGTTTTCATCCTATTTACTGAGCAAAATAAGAGCACAAGACAGCTACCACCATCCTCTGAAAGGAGAAACAAGAGGTTTTTGAGGGAACAAACAATCCCAACAGCTGCAAGGTAAGGTGGGAGTTGGGAGAGCAGGGACAAGAGCTGAATTCAGAGTTAAAGGAGAATTTTGGTCCCAAAGGTGCAAAGATTCAAAAAAAACTGAGCAAGCAGCTCTTGCTCAGGAAGAGGAGCAGAGCTTGCCTGAATTAAGATGAAAGCTGGAGCTGGCGGAGGGGGCACAGCACCCCTGGGGCACCCACCCTAAGGTGGGTGCTCTTCTCTTATATCCCAGCCAGCATGTCAAAGCAGGGTATGCATGTTTTTCAGGGGCCAGCAAGCTGCAGTGCACTTCCCAACCTCTCTATAATGAAGCTGGAAGCCAAACAAACAAAACTCAAGGAAGTGAAGACGGAGCAACAGGCTGCTCCTCCATCCAGCACAGCAATTGCAGGTTGCCCAGTGCAACCCATCAATCAGTTGGTTAAAGCAAACAGAAGACACAGCTCTTGCAGCAGTCTCACACAGAAAAATCCAGCATAAGGTATGAGTGAAAAAACACCATGATGGCTGAAGGGAAGGGACCTTCAAGAGGCTCAGGTCTGCTGATGCTGAGTCAAGAAGTCATGAGGCTACAAACCAGAGCACAGATGTGCTGTCTCTACTGTGCTTGCTACGCTCTTTAAGAATTATATTTATTTCATTGTGGGCAATATGTAGGAAAATTGTGATTGCAGCTGTGGTCACTCTTTCCTTGTTTCCCTTCCCAAATAATGCAAATTTTAAAAGACATTTTAACTGCAAGCTGCTTCCACCATGACGAGGCTAGCCCAGCACATTCAGAATTTACCTCAGGGAAACCAGAGCCATTGACCTAAAGACTGCCACATTCATCTCGAACTCACAGGGAAATACTTCTGTAAATGACAAAGAAAATTTATGATGCTGCTTAAAAATTACAGCTCATTTTAAAAATTGCCCTGATTTGAATAATTGACTTTTCAAAATAAATACTATTCTTTCATCAATAAGCTAAAAAAATAACCTAACCACAAAACCCTTTGGAAAAAAGAAACATAAAAACGATATCTTTACACATTAATAACATCTATTGATCTAACTGTAAGCACATGTCCACATACATAATTTTACCATATCATACATTAATAATTCTCTACACTTTTTTCATATTAAACTGTGCTGTTCCCATGAAACCAAAGTCCTAAGTGTTTCCCTTAAAAGGCCCTTGCCATTAAAATGCACAAAGGTTGCGTTTCAAAGTATTAACACTAAGAGCATATTTGATTATTCAGACCGGCATTAACCATTCTTAAAGTGAATGGTAGGCATGTCAGAAAATAGAAACACTTTTATTTGTAATAAAAACAAGGGTATTTTGTCTGCCTCCTTTCACTATTGCCTTCTTCATGTCTCAGAACCTGAATTTATTAAGCTGCCAAAGCAACTCAGACCAAGGGTGGCACTGCCAGCTCTTTGCCTCGGTGTTTTGGATGAGGCTTAGCATGCTATAATCTGTTTATTCATGCTTAGAAGAAGGTGGATGAAGGAGAAGGAAAAACTGGCAGATGACAATATTATTTAGGCTAATCAAGAAGATCAAGAAGGGAGACCTTCAAAGTGAACAGCAGTGCCAGGCCGTGAGGAAGCCTGGTATGGTGACAAATGCAAGGCACCCCCGGCTGCAAGGGAGATTCTGAACTCATCACACACGTTGCTGCAGTCTAAATTAGCTGAAAAGAGCCAGCAAAGTGATGTCAGCCTTCACTCTGTGGCCAGGGATAAAATGGCAAACAAACTGTTAGGTGATACCTAAAGACCTGGGATTATACAATACGTGATGGTGTAAATCAGCAGTTTGCCCTGACCTGGAAGGCTCCGATCAATCCTGGATATCCTGCGTAAAAAAAAGACAGAGGAAAATGGTGCAGAGATGGGCAATGTAGAGATGTAGAGAGAGTGGAGCGTGAGACTGAAAAGTCTGAGGCTTTAATTTACAAACAAGGCAAGTAAACAGGAAGAGGAAGGAGGTGCAGGGAGCCATGGAAGACAAGGCAGCAAATGCTCCAAGAATACGGCAAGGGTAGAAGAAAAGTCCACAAAACTGAAAAGGAACTTGAAGCTGCTTTATTTACGCACACGTAGCACCCGGTGCAACACCAGCTTCTGGGCTGTGCCCCCTCTGACCACCCCACAGGCCCATGACCTGCGTCAGTTAAGAGGACAAACTAAATGCTTTGATTTCTAAGCAGACTCTCCTGTGCGTGGGTGGTGGGTGAAGCAAGGCCCGTGCCAGGGAAAAGGTGCCAAGGTCAAGGGAAATGCCACCACAAAAAGCATGAGATCTTACAGACAAAAGCTGCATCCAGCCAGGAAAATACAGAATCACAGAATCATTTGCATTGGAAGGGACCTCTAGAGATCATCTGGTCCAACCCCCCCATATATGACCTGTTCCATACAGGAGGCTGCTCCTGGCTGGGCAGAACCAAGGGTCAACCCATGCCCTGCAGCAGGCAGGCTCTCCCCTGTGTCTCTTAGCTATATTTCGGGGTTCTCTCTCTTCACAAGATCTCCCTCACCCCTTGGTGAGGACCACCGCCTCCAGCACATCGCTATGAAAGCAATCTCCATATGGGTCTCCAGGGTAGCTGCTGCTCAGCATGGGGAAACTGAGACAGGGCCCCCACTTTCCCCAACATCATTGGGATGCTCCTCAACACCAAGCTCCCCTGCATCCTAAAACCACAGTTGCCCAGGGGTGGACAGGCGGACGCAAATCCTCACGCGTATCTCCATCTCTCCCCTCCCCATTATTCTGAGGTCCGGTGATTTCCCAGCTGATGAACACATTACCACCTCATTCGGCAACGCCTCGGAGGCACTCACGTTTCAGGCCCCGGCGAGAAAAAGATGAAGTATGAAAATCCCTTTCCTTTCCAATCCAGTCCTCCCAGCACCGGCCAAGGAGCGAACACAAAACGCCTCGGAAAGCACACAAAAAACACCGGACGCGAGAGGCTGTGCCGAAGTCGCGCCATATGCAGGTGTCAGGGAAAAAGGTCTCCTGTCTCCCACGCCAGGCTGCTATCTCCATCCCACAAAGCCTCCCTGTGTGGGGTTGATACCTGGACCTGGAGAGGAGCCTCTCCCTCCACTGGCTTGTGAGCAACCTGGACCAGGCAGAGAAAACAGCGGAGGTTACGCCCAGCCATGCCTGTCGGCACCATAAAGTGTCTGGGGATGTTATGTAGCCTTAGGGGCTTCAAATATGTCCATGCTGACATGGACAGCAGTGCATATGAGCCTCTGCCAAGATATCATCTCACTGTTCAGCTAAAATATCACTGGGGGCGTTTTTATCCCAGGCATCACTGGGGAAAGCACAGTCCCCTTTCCCTGCTCTTGGAGATGCATCAAAGGGAGAAAGGCATCGGGTCAGGTCAGGAGTTAAACACTACCCCAAGGCATCTCCTGGTGACACCCCTTCTTGCAAACAAGTACATTTTCAATTTATTTTTTTCAGAGAGCGTGCAGCATGTCAAAACCCATGAGACACACCATGACCTCACCCTGCTTCTGTGGCCAGTGGCTCTGGAGACCCCATTTGGGGTACTCTTTAGGAAAAAAGCGAGACAAGCAACCATAGGGGTGACAGAGAGAATATCTGGTCCTGCTCTGGGAGAAGGGGACACAGCAGACCACATTCACCTTCATCCAGAATACCTGGGAAAAGGCACTGACCAGCATCTCAGGCCAACAGAGACCAATGCACCTCATGAAAAGTTGAGTCTCCTTCCTGAAAGGCTTTTTGGGAAGGGGTGGGGGTGGGTGTTAATAGCCATTATGGCACTATTTCTCCCTCCAAAACCCTTGTAACCCCAAGCGGAGCAAAAAGGCCCACAGCTCCCATCCATGCTGGTTCTTCACCCCGTAAACAGAAACTGACCATGCCAAATCTGTGCAGGATTTTGTGGAAAGTGCAAAGGAAAACTGGACAGAGGTTTGTTTAGCTGCGACAGCCCAGTCCTGCCTCTTTGACATTTGCTCCAAACCAGTGAACTGCACAGCATTTGAACTTTTGTTTAGACAGATAGGCCTGTGTATTTAGAAGTCCTTGAAACTCATCCATCTGCAAAGACAGCAACTCTCGATAATGCAAAAGCTCCAGCCAGGATGCTGAGCTCAGCAGATCTCTCTACAAATGATTCCTATTAAAGTAAAAAATTACAATGCAAGCGTCTATTAGACAATCCAAGCCTGACATAAAAAAAGAATTAAAAAAACATAATACATTCGTGCCAGACATCTTTATAAACCACTGAGGAGCTCGGTGAAGGCATTGGGACACCCATTTTCCATTGACTGCCCGGTGCTCAAACCCACCCAGAGCAGTGCACCCTCCACCACACCCAGACCAGCCTGGCACAGCCATCCTGATGGGGATCTAATCAGCCTTTCAGTGCCTCTAGAGATGGAGACACCAACCTGCTTGCCTGACAGTAATTTTGGACATCCACCTACCTTTGCTATAGGAATAATCTCTCCTGGCACCCAACCTGAACCAACCATGCTGTGTTTTACACCCAGGGTTTATTGCCCCAGAGACAGAGACCTGGTTTCCCAGTGAGCTTTTTGCATCTCTGAAAGCTCATAGCTTTTTTGGGGTTTTCTCTTCCCCAGCCTCAACGCTCCCAAACCACAGCCTTAGGGATGTGTGACATGCTCAGGTCCTTGGCTGGTTCATCCACCACCAGCATCAGCAAAGCACTGAGAAACTCATCACAGGTGATGGGTGCAGCCATACACCAGCACTGGTCTTGGTCCCACCAGCAAGGGCCACAAGGTGCGAGGCTATCAGGACAAAAAGAACAACAAAACCATCCTAACTGAGAGCCTAAAGACCAGCTAAGGCTAAAGTGAGTAGAAGGAGAGCCCTCCCTAGAGCTTTCCCAGCTGGGGCTAAAGGGTGGGATGTGCCAGGGAAGACCCTGCCAGCACTGTGTCTCCTCTCCCACCAGGCACACCAGGCAGCAGCAGCACGCTGAGCTCCCAGCTCCCTCCACCCCCCTCAAAGCCTAAACCAGCAGATTATCACGTTAACGCTTCAAATGTTTAATTTCCTGCTCCAATTACACCGGTTTTGCAGCCGGAGAGGCAGGAGGGGGGGAACCAAAAGAAAACAAGCCAGGTGTTTCCAAATAAACCCAGAGCGACTCTGAGACCTCCAGGCTTCCTCATCCACTCCCTGGCTGGGAATGGGGGGGGGGATGGTGCTCCTGCCTGCAAGGTGGCTGAGTGTGGGCATGGGAGCCACCTGAGTGCCAACCTCTTGGGCAAGCGGCGCAGTCGCTCTCCATCCCACGGCTAAAATGAAAAGGTCCTTTTTTTCGGCGACTCTGTCGATCACCGCAGTGCTGTGGAAACATTTGCAGCACCGCAAGAAAACTAAGGCAGCTGGTGTTTGCAGAGCAAAATGGTACCCTGCTGCAAAGAGGGGCCGGGAGTGGGGGGAGCACGGAGGAGAGAAAGGGGATGGGGTAGGAGGACTGCAAAAATCGTGGGAGTAGGGAGGGGAGGGCTTGGGAGTGATGGAGGAAAAGATAGAGGGATGAAAAACACAGAGGGGAACTTCAGGGGGAGGGAAGGAGAGAGCTCAAGAAAGTGGGAAAGAGAGTAGGGAGAAAGCAAGAGTGTGGAGAAGGAAAGAGGGACCAGTGAGGAGTAGCAAAGTGCTCAGGAATCTTCAGGCTGTGGTTTGCCCACAGGCTCCAGTGCAGCTGTCTCCGCCTGGATGCTCCTTCTGCCACATCCACTGGGGTGCTCAGCTCTCCCCAGAAAAGAAGAAAGATCTGGAGGAAAACAGATATCCCAGCCCAAGCACCTTGCAGGGCAGCAAGTCCTACATGAGCTGCTCACAAAGGATATAAAAAAATAAACCTGCCCCCAAGAGTAATCCCCTCAGCCTGAAAGCCCTGCTGGGCACTTGCAGGGAACAGCCAAGCTCTAGGACAAAAACCTCATGGAAAATGCACCATGATGGCTTTTCAGCATCCCACTGCCCCCCGGGGGGAAGGAAGCACCCCATTGCCCTTAGCTTGTCTGGGGCAGGGCAATCTGGTTGCCCACAGAGGTGGAGATGCTGTTCCCCTCAGTGCCCTTCCCAGAGGCCGCCCACACGGCCGTTATTTATAGCTTGCTGAGCGTGCGTGCTGCACCGAGCTCACCCCAGCGTGGGGGGAAGGAGGAGAGGAAAAAGGATCGACCTTGGGGTTGGGGCCAGGAATAGCCGCCAGTGGCCAGAAATAGCTAGTGCCATGTTTATCACTGGTTCTTCGAGAGCCGCTGGATCGGAGCATGGTGTTTCCAAGATTTCAGCCCCAGACAGGATAGGATTGATTTCTCCTTTGGACTCATGTTCTGCCCCCTAAGACCAATCCCCCTCCATAGCTGCTCTTGAGCTCCAAAAAAGCTGCTGGGTGGACAGAGCAGGTGGGAAGGGGCAGGAAAGCAATCCAGCAGCAGGGAGGGGATGACTGACCTCTGGAAAATGTGCTGGAAAAGCAAGGGAGGCAGGTCGCGAGGAGGGACGGGTTTCAGCACCTGCTGCCGCAAAGCCCGACGCTGACCTGGGAAGGGGCGACACAGGGGAGCAGATTCCAGAGGATTTTGGCAGCACGCAGAGATTGGCGTGCAGCTTGATGACTCCTTTGGGTGCTTGTGAGAATCTCAGCACATGAGATCAATGTGGACGGCATGCAAGCCATGGAGACCATCATGTGTGAGCCTCTGTGCCCCCAAGGAGTCAGCGTGCAGAGGCAACAGCCTTCTTGCCCCAGATATGCCAGGTGTGGGCACCCACCCCATAGAATTACAGAAGGGTTTGGCTTGGAAAGAGTCTTAAAGATCATCTGGCTCCAATGTCACTGAATGGGCAGTGACACCTTCCACTAGACCAGGTTGCTCCAACATCCAACCAACCTGGCCTTGAACACTTCCAGGGATGGGGCATCCACAGCTTCTCTGGGTAATCTGTTCCAGTGTCTCACCACCTTCACAGTAAAGAATTTCTTCCCAACGTCTCATCTAAATCTACCTTCTTTGAAAGGGTTCCCCCTTGTCCTATCACTCCATGCCCTTGTAAAAAGTCCCTCTCCACTTTTCCTGTAGCTCTTTCAGGTACTGGAAGGCTGTTATAAGCTCTCCTCAGAGCCTTCTCTTCTTCAGCCACTGCATCCAGCCCACACACAAAGGAATTTTCCTGGCTGCACTGGCTGGACCTGCCTGAAAAATGTCCAAGGCTACAGCACATTTTCCTCGCCCACCTTGCTCCACACTTGGCTCTGCCAGAGCTGCCTGCCCTGAGGCAGGCCTGGATGCTGCTCCCAGGCTGGGAACAGTGGCTGAGCCCTTCTCGCCAGGATTGCTGATGGTTACAGAGCAGGTGTGAGACCACAGGAGTGGGAAGTCCTGATGTTGATGCCGCCAGCACCAGCCCCCAAAGCCCAGCTGGTTTGCTAGAAGCAAACTTTAATGATTAACCTTCAAGTATCACATCCAGGGGCCAGTGCTTGGGCAGGTAAGTGGAACATGAAGGCAAACAGGGGAGTACGGTGCAGCCAGTGCAGCAGCCCAGGTGAGCAGTGCTAGTCTGCCAGCTGCCAGGCCTGCAAAGGAAACTGCCTTGAGGCCCCTGCAGAGAGGAGACCCTCACTCCCTACTGACAGGAAGCTTCAGCAGCTCATCTCTCATCCTTCCCTGTATACTACCCTCCCCAAAGAGCTTCTCAGCCATCTCCAAGGTGCTGAGGGAAGGATGCTGGTGTGGTTGCATGGATTAGAACTCCTTGCCTCCCCCCTTGCCCCTGCCTCCTTGCCTCAGGAGAAACACAACCTGTTCCCCAAGGCATCCCTGAGAGGCTGCTGCTTGCCTGTGCTCCATGGATGTAATGCCCTCACCCTGTGCAGCACTGAAGGGCTCACCTGCAGGAAGAATCATCCTTGAGATTTTTTCCATGGGGTTTTGAGCCCCATTTTGGATATAAAAGGAAGTCCAGGACCTAACTGGTTCTGCCCTCTAGCTAGATCATCAAAGCATGGACCTACGGCAAAGCACTGAACCAGCTTCATGTGCTACTTCCCAAGAGCTTTGTAGGATGCCCTGAGCACCATTCATCTGATCACAATGCAGCAGATATCCCCAGTGAAAGATGGGGAGAATATCCCACCCTGTGCTCCATGAAGAGCCTCTCCTGCTAAATTTCCTTATCTTGATGTTGTTCTCCCCCAGGCCCTTGCTGCTTGCAGGTACCAGTGCTAAGGATGCCTGTGTGAACACAGTTGTGAGGAGGCAGGCAGGGCAAAGCCAGGTAAGGAGGAAGGCAGCTTTGGAAGTCTCCCAGCCCAGAGGCATGGTCAGCATGAGGCAGGTGTAGTTGCAGCAGGTTGTGCTGACACAGCTGGGGGGCAAAGGAAAGGCTGGAGAAGGCAGGGAGAATGAACAAAAATAAAGGATGCAAAGTGTTGAGTTGAAAACACACAGCACTGATCCAGAGCTTCCTACCTCCTGCAAAAACAAACACATAATGAAGGTATTTCAGGGGCAGGGAGGGAAAAGGCTTATACAGGGCTGGTGGACACTGTTCCTGCAGGTGGTCCCCATCCCCTCTAGCTGTCCCATCTTCCTGTGGCAGCTTCCTGTATGGCTCTGCAGGGTGGCCTACTGAATCCACTTCTTATCAAAGTGTCCCTAAGACCTGTGGAGCCAGGCACTGCTGTGTGCAAACAGCAAGTCTGCAACATGCACCAGCCTAGGGAAACTGTCTGTTCAACCAGAAAAGTGTGTCACCGCCCCTCAAAACCTATCCAGGAGCAAAGACTTAATAGCAGCTGCTCCAGGAGAGCTCAATCCCAGCAGGACCAGAACATGAGCATCCACATTTGGGGCAGAACCAGCACTGAGGACCCTGCAGAGGCTTTCCCATCATCCCAGCATGCAAAACTTAGCCTCTGATCCTGAGGTGGGTTGTTTTTTTTTGTTTGTTTTACAAACTAGTCTCCAGCCTTGTAAGGCAAGTCCCCACAGCGCCCAAATAAGCTGAGTATTTTTGGCTTCTCTCCATGCAGCCTTGGGCTGGCCTTTGGGAAACACATACCCTGCAGCCCTCCATGCCCTGGTAATTGAAGAGGCTGCCTCTCCTCCGGGCCAGAAAAAGGATTACAAGACACGCTTAAGGGCTTGAATTCATAACCTTCAGCCTCCCCTGGAGCTCGGGTTCTTCGCGCCTGAACTGCGGCAGCGGCACCACTAGCCGGCAGCACCGCCGGCATCTCCATCCCAAGCATCCAAAAGGGCACGGCCAGCGTTTGGGCTTCAAGCTGGGGCAGAGCACGGCATCCCTCTGGGCTGCTCCCAATTAACTGCTTTTGAGGCTGCAAGGAGACAAATTACTATAATTTAACAAATAGACTTTATCTTAAAACGAGCTCCTTACCCAACACTTATTGATTCCTGCTCCCCCTCTGGAGAAATCTCTGCAATTAAGTTGTCACATCCCTAATGCCCATATAAAAATGACCCAGCCCCAGTGTCTCCCAGAAAACCTTGCCTTCGTAAGATTACAAAATCTAGCTGGGGACTTTCCTATTTACGTCTGCATTACCCCAGAGATGAAAGTTTTTTAGTGGTAGACAGCAGAAGATATATCTGCAGACCTTTGGCTACCATGCAGCTTGCAGACACCTGATGTTTTGCTTGTTCTTTTCCAAACTGCTGATGGTTTTGCTCAGTAGCCAGGGGCATCATGCTCTCCATGGGCAGGGCACTTGGGGGAGCAAAGATTCATACTGGGGGGCTTGTCTCCTGCTGATGAAAATGTTCTAGCTGTTGCAGAGCTGATTCCTGGCTGCTGGGGAGTGCTGTAGAGAGGGGGGAGCAGCAGCTGGTGGCACCAAATCACCCGGAGGGGTTGGCACAAATATGCCATGGGTTCTCCTGTCCCATGTGCCATCCCTGCCCTGCTGGGAGTTGCACTGGCCTGGGACACAGATTGAGTGGCCCTGAATGCATGACATCAGCATGCTGTGCCTCAGTTTCCTCATTGCCACAAACAGGCTGTGAGCTGGTGATGCCTTTGCAAAGCAGAGACAGCAGCATGGGCCCAAAGAACATGGTGTGTTTGCAAGTGTGGGGGGGTGGCTTGCTTTCCTGAGAGCAGGTGAAGTGAGTATGAAAATTGCTGTTTTACCCCTCAAGAGGCCAATTAAGCTGCTGTTTTTAATAGCCAGGCTGGGATTGGCACTATGGTGTAACCATGCTCTTGTGCTCCCTGTACAAGGTCTGGCAGCATCCCCAGCAGACTAGTTCAGAGGCTTGTAAGCTCAGGCAGGGCTCCTGTGCCCCCCAGACCACCACAGAAAAGCCAAGGGGAGATGGAGCGAAGGTGAAAAAGACCTGGGCATGCACAGTAGCACAATGCAGTGGGATTCTGCTCCAGAACAGGCAACAGTGCCTGAAAATCCTGAGGTTTTGCATTTCCAGCACCCCGGCCCAGCTTGGTGTGATGATTTCCCCCATTCTGCCATGCACCAGGAGACAGAGGAACAAAGGGGAAAGACAGCACTGAGAAAAACAGCAGCAGAGGGAACAAGCCACAAGAGAGACTGCATTGCCAAAGATTAGGAAGGGATCTTTGAGATTTAACAGAGATTGGGGAGCTAGACTTAATTACACGGCATGTACTCCGGCAGCGAGCCACTGGCTGCTGTTCATTTCACCGATGCAGAGTATAGATTTGACAATCACTGCCATGTACTGGGGATAATCTTCTCTTTGCCATCTCCTGGCACTTATTTTGCTGCACGGAGAGTTGCAGCCAGCTCTGCAGAATGCTCTGCACCTGTGAGCAGAGCTGGGAGGATTTAGGGGAGTAGATGGGTGCACCTAGATGGATGCTCAGCTCTGCTACAAGGGTGCACTGTGGTGGAGCTGGGCTGGGCAGGGTGCTTGGCCATCCCTTTGGGTCCCATTGCAGGAGAATGTCATCCTGAAGCCTCCCTGGAAGGGAGGGCTTGGTCCTCTTACCAGTGAAGCCAGTGTAATTTATTGATAGTGTCCCCTTGAGGAAAGCAGGGGACTATGCAGATGCATGAGAAATGCTCTGCAAAGCATAATAAAGGCAAGAGGAAAAGCCACACTCATAAAACACTGAGTTAACACGGGGCACCGGCTGCCATGGCTTGCTTCTCTATCCTGACGAGCTCAGTGTTGCCATCATTTTATTCATTGCCTGAAACCAGGGCATCTCTTGCCTATTCCTGGGAGGACAAAGTGGCCCTGATGCCCCAAGCAGCAGAGCTGTGTCCCCACCAGTGCTGCCAGGAGGGTAGTGGGAGGCGTGGAGTGACGAGCCCCCCCCCTCTTGCCCTCAGCTCCTATCCTCTCTGGAACGTCAATCAGGCACCTGCCAGTGTGGCCAATTCACTTCCATTTGGAAAATTAAAGAAATAAAATGAATCGTTTGCTTAATTTGAAAGGGTGGCAGGAAGCAAGGACGCCTTGGGCCCGTGCCAGCGTGCAGAGGTCTGCTGCTTCTGGCTCAACCACAGGGCTTCTCTAGGGGAAACATAGGCCTCTTCCCCTCCTCTGCCTGCTGGACCAAACAGCCCCTGCCCAAGGACTGCAGGGATCCCAGTCCACTCTCACCAGTCCCTCTGCTCCAAAACTGGCCAGTGGTGGGCAAGCACAGGGGTGCTCAGAGCAGCGATTCTGCCCACAAACCACACTGGAGGACCACCAGGACCAGCTGCCCTTGGAACACTACCCCAGGAATGCTGCACCACTGCTGGCTGGGAGGATGAAACAGCCAAGACTGCTTGGCATCACTGCCTCCTCTATGGCACCTGGGCTTTCGGCTCCGTGCCTTCGGGGTGCTGGTCTGCCACAACACAAGATGGGAAGGAGGAAGCAAAGGTGGTGGTGACAATGACAGGGACGTGCAGGGCTAGCACCCCCAACATTTTTTTTTTTCTACATAGACCTTACGGGTTAAGCTCTGGAAATGGCCCCCCACCCCAATTTTCATTATTTTGTGGATATTACAGGCAATGCTCCTTGTTTCAATTGCTCTCAGCTCTGGTGCAAACTTTGTTCACAAGAGCTTGGCCTTGTCTAGGCTCTGCAGCCAGAGCCTGCTTTGTTCCTGGGAAGGAGCCACCAGGAGAGGACCATGCCCTCCAACCAGTTCTCTGAGATGGGACTGAAGCCCGGGCTGTGTCCTTCCCCCTCCCTAATGTGTCTTCCTCACTTGCAAGACACAAACATCATCTCTCATGGCTTTTTTCATCTTCCCACCTCCCACCCACCCCCCCAACCAAGGCGAATCCCCAAATCCCAGCTCCTTCCTGCCAAACACACGTGCACCTGCAGAGCAGCTGGTGCCAACATCCAGAGCAGAGCCAAGCACAACAAACGGGCTAAAGAGCCCTCACTGAACAGCGACCAGCTTAGAAAAACAATCATATTTCACCCAAACTCCATTAAACTGTCCTGGGTTACTGCTCCATTTCCTTTCCCACCACTGAGGATCAAATGAGATTTCTGTAGCTACACAGAGATGCTCACACAACTTCCCCTCAGCTGCCCCTTCTGTGCTCCTCGCAGGGTGAAACCCTCCATGAGGCGATACAGCTTTGCATGCAAATAACTTCTCTTCAATTATGACTTTTTCGCAATGGCAAAAACACAACCAGGAGCATGTTCCCATGCACAGTTACCCAACGGAGTACCCAAACCTTTTGCAAGAGCCCAGGCCAGTTCTGCAAGCAGGGATCACCTTGCAAAGCTCAAACAACAGGGTTGTACAGGTTTCAAAGCCAAGAGGGACTGGTGTAACAGTGATACCAACTAGCACAGCCCTGCTGTGTCCTGACATACCTCACCCAAGGGAGCCTGCAAGCTCCGACCCTGTTCATTGTGCAGCAATTAATGCAATGAGGCATTAACCAAGGAACAGTGCTCTGCACCCTTCCCTGTGAGCATCCCTCTCATTTTACCTTCAAGACCATGGGTTTTCCTTGGTAGACTTTAAAAACAGCTGCAAACTAGACTCCTTGTTTACAAGTCAGAGGATTTAAAAGCTGTGCAGGAAATTTGGGGCATGGGTCCCATTAATTTCACCAAGTTTTACATATCTAAGCCTCAGCCATCAGTTTCTGACAAAAAAAAAAAAAAAAAAAAAAAAAAAAAAAAAAAAAAAAAGGCTCACTTTAAGGCAAAAAATAGCCAAGAAAAATTAACTTTGATTCCACAGGCTTTTCAAAATAGAAGTATCTGAAATGCAACAGTTCTTGCAGGCATTCAGCAGGTTTCACAAATAGACACAGACATTTGGAAATTAAAATCATGAGAATTTCCACTGTCTGTCTTGTCCCACAGTATCTGCACACAGCCCCCAGCTCAACCATCAGTGGTGTCTGGAGAGGAAATGCAGAGAAAAAGTCCAAGAAGTTTAATGAACTGCCACAGCTTAACAAACTAATCCCTGCTTATGCTCAACTCATCCCAAATGAGAGGCTGGGAAAAAAAACAAGTGTGCAACATAAGGCAGCTATCTCTTATCTGCTCTGTGGCTCTGCATGGGCAGATGATTGAGCAGAGGCTCCTGGGTCAAAGCGACACACTGCTTGCTCCTCTGCAATGCATGGCCAGAACGGAGCAAATGCCTTGCAATAATTTCCCATGAAAAGTTTGCATCTGTTTTCCAGAAATACTTCAGCTAAAGGTAAGAAATGTGCATGGGAGTAGCACAGCTTACAAAATGCTCACAGAAGGCAGCTTTGAACCCAGATATGAACATACATTTGGCAGATTGGGTCCAGACAGACAGTCCTCACCCCAGTGCTACTCATCCATGACACCAGAGCTGTTCTCTGCCAAGAGCAGGACCACAGCTGAGTGATCCAAGGTGGAGGCAGAGCAAAAGGACAAAAAGGAGGAGGACTTTTTCTCCTGCTTGCACTGTGCCCCAGAAGGATTTTGAAAGGGCTTTGGGGAGAATGCTGTGCCCCCAGAAAAAGCTAAAGCAGGAGCCACTAGTTTATTAGCTGCCCTCCCTGAAATGGCAGGGAGCCCCGTGCTTTCATCCCAGCATCCTCATCCTCAGAAGCCATGGCCAGGTGCCTCGCTGGCAGTCAGAAACTGCAATGCAAGGCAGGCTCATGCTGCTGAAAACTCTGGGTGAGCTCCTCCTGAGCAATGTAAACGCTTCCAGGCAGAAGGCACTGGGTAAAATAACTTGCAGTAGTGCAAACAACAAAGTAGCATTTTCTTGGTAAAGCAGCACCTAGGCTTCCAATCAAAGCTCAGGGTTGTATTTTCTTAGGCCTGTTACTGACCTATCAACCGGCTTGACCTTTCCCATCTGTGGGAAACACCATCTCTCTTATAAACGCACACATATATATGCAGGAGCTCCTGGTCCTCAAAATCCTCCCCTCTACATGAACTGCTTGCTGGCAATTCCTGGCACAGAAATGGGAGAAATTCATCAAATGAAACACCAGCTGCTCCTGACCGACAGCTCCGATCTTCATAAAAGCCAGTGCCTGAAAGCAGCATCATAGTCTCATAACGTGGGAAATGTTTCAGAGATGGCTGCAGGACAGCTGGTACCAAACTGGAAATCACTGCAGTGACACCAGGACACAGGTTTAGCTGAGCAACAAAGCCTGGGTGCAGATGCTAACTCAGCTGGAACTCTGATATCTAGCATCTCAGCAGAAAGGTGGGGTGGGGTTTGTTTGCCTTTTTTTTTTTAACTAGGCAATGCTTTTCTGATACTGGAAAGAAAATCTTGAGTCTTGGTTGCAGCTGATGGTGGCTTGCTCTAAGGTTCAGGAAATACCAGCTGTGTTGCCAATCTGTCTCACAGGCGTGACCATTTGTCTCCCTTTTCTAGGAATAGGTTAAAAATTATTCAAGAAAAACTGAAGTGCACAGAGAAGAAAAAAAGGAAGGAGTTGGGTGGTGGTCCTCAAGGGACTGGTGAAGAGGTAGGAAGTTAAGCTGCACTGCACAGACTTGCTTTTCATGTCTTCTCTGAGAAGACATCCAGTGGCTTTGGCTCAGACCCCTGTCGCCGCTAACACAACACCCAAAAGAAATTACTCTCTGCAGGAAAGCAAACAGGGCATCAGGATCTGCAGCCAAACCCTTATGTCTCACAGGGGGAGAGAAAGAGGAAATGAAAAACAAATCCCAGAGCCAGGGATGTGCAGAAGGGTGGCTGCGGTGCTGTGCTATCTCTGTCGGCAGAGCGGGCTCCGCGGGAGTCACTGCAGGAGGTGGGATTAAGTGCTCACATCCAGTGGAGCGGACATGCCTCCGTGAAGAGGGGGGAAAAGGAAGCTGCTCTGAGAGCTGGAGAGCATGTCTTACTGGTATGGTTCTACCCTAGGGGTTACGTGGTTGACCAAAGCACTGGTAGGAGCTGGAGATGATGGTGGTCTCCCTGGCTGGACTCTGCCGACCAGGCTCCCCATGGAAGACACAACATCGTGCCGTGGGGTGATGCCCACCTGGTCTGGTGCAGCCAGCCTAGGAAGAGCAACAGGGATGCACATGGAGGAGTTGAGGGAAAAGGAAGAGGTGAGATGATAGCATTAAAATATAAATGAGACGAGATGGCAGCATAGGTACTTTTAAACGTAGCCAGATGGGAAGCCACAAGTAACCAGGTCCACACACACCATTAGCCCATCACTTATTAATCACCCACTAATAAAAGGGCTGCAGATAGCAGAGTCTCATCTTCTACTACTACAATATTTTTCAGCCATTCCTCCTTCCCTCTCCAATTTTATTCCTAGAAAATCCTCCAAAAGCTAACACTGGTGAGCTGTACTTTCATTTATCTTTTTCTTTCTTTCCACCAAAGCTTTAAAAGAAACAAACACAAGCAGAAGCAGCTCTACAGCAAGTTTCCATCTAGTTCTTTTCCACAAAGGAACTGCTGCACACTGATGAGAGCCCAGATACCCTTTGGAAACGTGTAGATTCTCTCTCCTGCTCTGCCCCCAAAACACATTGGAACCTCTAATCTTTTTTATTCCAGGCAAATTATTTGCGCCCTAGAACGGAGTATGTCTCTCTTACTATTTGCTGAAGAACTTCAATGGGCTAGCAAGTTGCTTGCAGAAGTTTTCACCCATAACCTCTGTGACTGACTGCCTTTCATGCTGTGGATGAGGTACCTCAAGAACAATTCTGCGCTGGTGTGGAAAATAACAGCACATACTGCTAATATTTATGTGTTGCAAGGTGTAAGCATCTACACTGCCCTTTCCTCATTTCAGAAAAAAACAACTTGCTTTCTGGATTCAGTAATCGTTTCACAGTCACAAGAGATGCAGTTTTGGAAGAAGCAAGCAACTCATTACTCCGCTATTTATAAAACTTTAAAAATACATGTACAAACATAAAAACACCACCTCCCCCTGCTCATACACATACCACCTTATTTGATCAGACCTCATAAAAACCAGATGCTATCTTGGAAACTAACTTCCTTGGGAAAAGAAACTGCCTGTAGTAAATCCCAGGGCCAGCATGGGCAGCTGCCCCAGCGTGCTGCCTGTGCAAGGCTTGCCACTTTGCAGACTCTCAGCACAAATAGGTCGGTGTTAAAACTCTTGGCAAAGCAGAAGAAAAAAAACCAGGAGAAGCCATTAAAACCTCACAGCAACCACCAGCAGGGAGCTGGGCTCAGCGCGGAGGTTTTGGGGTGATGGAGGCAGCCGAGCAAATGAAAAAAAACAAAACAAAACAAAAAACCTGACAACCAACCCCGAAAAAACCCACAACCCACGGATGTCAGCAGGTTGTCAAGTGTCTCGGAGGCACTGCCATAAAATCTGCACACAGCAAAGGGCTTGCTGGTCGGCGGGAGGGCTGGCGAGAAAAGAAAACAATGTGCCGGGTGACAGCAGAGGCTCCGTGCGGGGAGGCTGTCAGCGCCCGGAGGTGGCGGGGAACCTTCTGCTCTGACAGCCCGGCCTCCAGCAAGCCCCGCCGGGGCGTGCGAGCGGGAGGGGAAGCAACTGCATGTGGGCTCGGAAGCGTGCGGGGCTGCTCTCCTGCAGGCACGGAGCGCCGGTGGTCTCGCCCAGCCCGGAGCTGGTGGAATCACGCTGCCATCAGCAGCGGTGGGATGCGGAGGGTCAGCCCCGCTGCTCGGATGCTCGGCGGAGCTTCCCAAGCTCGCCGACGGAAATGAAAGCGCGCTGAGCGCGGAGGGATGCCTGTCCCGGATATTCGGTGCAAGGAAGAATGTGGAGTTCTTGGAGCGGGCACGGCCACCCGCAGCTGTGCAAACAATCCTGCCGAGAAGGTGACTTACCTTGGCCCCCGGCCGAGATCGCAGACCTCCCGCCTCCAGGAAGCCTCTTCCCTTGCCCGAAGACGGGACGAGCAAGCCCAGGGCTGTTTCCCAGCGGGAAGCTGCCGTCTCACGGACGGGGCGTTAAACGAGCTGGCTTGGGTTAGGACCCAGCGCCGATAGCCTCTGTCAGCCTGACCCAGCCCAACAAATAGCAGTTGCTCCCCTGTTTTAATTTATTTTTGCAACTGAGGCGAGTTTCTCTGCCAGCAGAAAAGCCATGACAGTGGCTGCAGGCAAGAGGCTTGCTGTGCTGCTCGGGGCTCATCCCTCACCACAGCATCCCCCCAGCACTGCTACCCAGGAGGGATCCCGCATCTAGTTTGGACAGGGAGGAGGAATGTGAGGCCCCGATCCAGGAAAGCACATGCTGCTCCGTCAGCACTTGAGTACTCCTGACCCCTGTCACCTATAGGAAACTAACTTCAAATGGTGAGAGAGGGAGGAAAGGAGAAAGATCTCTGGAGATCCAGGGGGAATCGGATGCCTGGAGGTGAGCTGGGTGGATGTTACATGGGAAAAAGCCATGTCGGAGCCTGGACACGGCCCCAGGTGTTGGCAGGTCCCAACCTGCTCCCCAAAAGACTACCTCTGGTGCTGCAGGCAGGAGAGGAAGAGAAAGGATTAGCCAGTGATTCAGGATGCCCAGGCCGTGTTCCTGGCTCCACAGCAGCTTCCCAGACTCACTCCAGAGATGCAGAGCCCAGGAAGGGTGAAAGTGCTCCCCACATCCAAACATAGGGAAAATACTAGTTTTCTCCTATTTTGCCCACCCAGACTACCCACCAGGCAATAGATGAAGTCTTTATCTCTACAATAAATAAAGATAGAAGGGATTTTAATTGCACGCATTTTCTAGAGATGGGGATGAGGAGGAGGAGGGGACACCCAGTGCGATCTCTAAATCTTTGTTTCCCCAGGCTCCGTCAGCCTGTTTCCTCCTAGTCTTTTGTGCTACTTCAAATTTTTATTTTTGGAAAAATAAACCAGAACAAATGGCAATAAATACAGGCAGGCTTAGAGGAAAACTGCTGGGAGAGCTCTGGATCCTGGTGGGGATCTTCTGACACCACTGAAACCCCAGAGCCCATTTCTCCCCAATGGGAGATGCAGATTGTGATGGGAGACACAGATGGTGGTGGGAGATGTGGACTGTGGTAGGAGACATGGACTATGGTGGGAGATGTGGAAGGTGTTGGCAGCCCTGTTTGGTGACCTTTCTGCCCTGGCCAGGGAACAGCTCACCCAGCTATAGCCAGGAAGGGGCTCTCCTCAAGCTCACTGGCTTGGGGTGACTTTTCAGCACATGCAGCTATTATATCAGGGACAGGAGATGAAGAGCTGCTGGGCTGGTGTAGAGCAGCTGCAGCAACAAGGCCACAGGGTATCATGGATTGACACTGGGGATGGAGCCTGATCTGGTGGCAGCAGAAACCACCATCAGCAGCAGGTTGGGTAGATGGGCTTTCCTTCCCAACATTCCTAGGAGCAGGGAGAGATGCTGTGCTGAGCAACAGTCCAGGCTGAGTTCAGGCTTACCAGGGTCAGCACCAGAGATGCTGTTGACAAAGCACTACTTAATCCAGCAAAAGTTCGCACCTATAGCCATGCTAAATCCTGCTGCTCTGAGGGTACTCTTACCAAGCAAGTATGCCTGTCATATTTTCCTATGTGTTACCTTTGAGAGCCCTCTAACCTCTGCTAGCAGGAGCTAGTAGGGCCTGAGAATCTCAGGCAACTAATGCCAAACAAAAAAACAGAGTAAATATTGAAGTTAATCAGAAAAATAAAAATGAGAGTGGTAGGAGGACCCTGCAACACACTAGCTCCTTTCTGCCACTGGAAGCACCATCTTAAAACAATCCAACATAGCCCAGCCATCACACAAACCGCCAGCTGCAACCATAGAATTATAGAATCATTCAGGTTGGACCTTAAAGATCACCAAGTTCCAACCCCCCAGCCATGAGCAGGGATCCCCACCACTAGATGAGGTTGCACAAAACCTCGTCCAACCTAGTCTTAAAAACCTTGAGGGATAGGCATCAACAACCTCCCTGGGCAAACCATTCCAGTTCCTCAGCTTCTGGTGTGGTTCACCACACCAGCTTCTCTTCTCAGTGTCATTCTGCAAGGCTTAAGCACATCTTCCAATAAGAGTCACACAAAAGGATCTGCTTAAGATGATGGAAACAACAACAGAAAAAAAAACCAAACAACCCAAGAATATAAACCCTTTCCTCAACTGAAACCCTGGCCAGAAGGACATAGCTGACCCACAAAACCTAAACAGCAACACATGAGCTGATGGTCATGCTCACTGTACACTATAGACTCAGCATGTCTTTACTTCACCTTGCAGCCATGATGGAGTCTCTTTGTCTTCTCACCCTGGACTGTACAAAAGAAGTTTACAGAAAAAGACAAACACATCACAGTCACCACCCTGAGCCTGCTCTACTGACCACAGTTCAAATTATGCCAAATACAGATCTTTCCCGAGCAGGGCAAGAAGAGTCAAAACAGCACAAAAGTGTAAGTCAGACCATGAAGAAGAGAAATGAGCAGACAAAAAGACCAACCAAAACAGCCATTCTCTTAGGATGTGCTTCATGAGATGGCTTTGACAACTGATATTTTATTTCAACGCCAAGGATTGTCTCTTATCGAGTCAGCTCGGGATAGTCCTGCCCTGGTGCCACATCTATTGCATTGCACCAGTTTGAGCTATAGCAGCCCCCAAAGCAATCCTCTGGGAGCCTCCCAAATTTGTCCTGAGCCCACAGGACAAATATCCCATAGTGCCATCTTGGGACCACCCCATCCAGCTCTACCACTTCCAAGGAGGCGACCCACCATCTTGGGGCTAGCAAAGTCACCCGAATCTGTTTTCAACACCAAACAAGCACAAAAAATATCCCTTATTGTAGCAGAACAGAGGGTTAAAGTCCCAATTACAGAATTGGAAACACAGTTACCCAAGAGAAAAATAAACCAATAACAAGAAAAAACCAAAAACACAATTCCAGATTATATTTAACACTCAAATTCCTCCTTAATTGCTCCAGTGTCTCAGCCAGCTTGCAGGGGAGGAGTGGGGACTGGCAAATTAGCTCCCCCCAGGGCTGCTTCCCCTGGGGAGCTTTCCCAATTTACATTCCCATTGTGTTCTTTAATTAGTACATTCCTACAGCTTTTCTGAGAGTCCCAACACTTCCAGGGCTGTGACAGTACTTTATAAATAATAAGACAGAGTGAATATTCACTGTACTCTACTTCGCTCCTCCCAGTGTCCCGGTTGGTGGCTGGCAGCTTTCACAAGGACCACACACGGTCTAGAGCAGCCCACCACCACCAGCCCCAGAGGTGGCCTTTGGTGGGGACCTCAATAATATTCTTTCTGATGCTTCTTCCCACCTTGCGAGCCTCTTAGTTGGGGTCCTGCTTCCCAGATGGGCCTCCTCCAGAAATTTAGGCTTGATGGCATCCCCATGATGTGGTTCCCATGCTGGTGAGAAGGGCAGGGGAGAACACCTGTAGCCCTTTGGCTGTCCAGCGGCTGGGCAAGACACAGGCATCACTGGTTCAGCCAGGCTTTGTGACTCGGGCTCTATCCAGATCATCCCAACCCCAGCATCACCGAGCAATACCAGCAAGCATGTGGTGTGCTGCTCCTCCACACCAGGACCTGGGCAATACCCTCCAGCCTACGATTTCTGGCAATTGGGGATGCATGAACTACTTCCTCGGAAACAAAAAACAGGGAGAAAATGTAGTCAGTCTGAAGCACATCAGCCAGCCCTTGCAAAAATGGGGGCCAGGCAGAGCCCAGGACCCCTCACCACCCAAAGCAGTCGGAGAGCCTCCACCACTTTAAGCCATGCAACAGTTTCACCCAAATAACCCTAAAAACCAAAAGGGAAACAAACAAACAAAACAACCAAGAGAAAACTGAAGGGAAGACAACCCAGTGCTGCCATGCGTCAGAGGCTGCAACCTAACATTTTCCCAAGTCTCATTAGGGATGATTTATGAAGGCTGACACCGTGGTTAACCTCTGACCATGTCCCCACTGCCTGCAGGGCATTTCACAGTCTGCCTGGGACAGTCCAGCAGAAATGTGTGTGTGCGTATGATTGAGTTTTTATCTCCCCTGTTAGCACAATTAGGTGCTTTGAAGGAGATCCATTGGATCATCTTACCTGCAGCCACCTGGCCATTTCACCCGCCCTCACTTCTGGGATGAGCCCTGTAGGCACCATGTGCCTGCACACACGCACAGCACCGCTTGGCACAGGAGACAGGCATTAATAACTTGCTGTTTGCAACCCCATCTGGTTCTGACATGTCCATTATTCAAAGGCATTTGGCAAAGACCTTGGTCAACTCATTTGCAGAGTCTGGGTCAGTTCACAAGCTCATGAATTCCCAAACTATTCACTGGTCATGCCTGTAGCCAAGCTGTGAATAGGTTTTTGGCCGATTTGAAAGGAGCTAGTGTTTTCCGAAAACACCTGCCTTCGGAGGCTGCAAAAGCCTGTATATTTCCATTCCTGTTTAAGATGCATATCTAGTTCTCCCAGAGGTGGGAATAAGATGAAAACTAGTTTTGTCTGCAATTACAGCTACTAAGGCACCCCCCCACCTTCTTAGCAATCTCATGGGAGATCAAGTGACATTGAGGGCCCCTGAGCCAGGGATGCAAGTCTCACTCACCTTTCCCTGCCCATCCAGAGATGGAAACTGGGAGGAGCAGAAGCAGCTCCTGGTCCAGGACCACCCTCAGTCCCTCTTCCCAGTCACTCTCATCCCACTTACTATGGGGTGAAAGGGTGCAACCAGCTGCCTTCTCTTCCAGCCAAGCCTCAGCCCCAGAGCAATCTCCCAGGAGTGCAGGCACCAGCAGCCTCGGAGCGTGCTCCTGGTCCTGCAGCTTCCCTATCAAGGTAACACACCAGCCAAGTGTCAAGGGAGATCTGGAAAAAACACACTCAGCACCTTTATTTCCAACTAACTCACATCATGCTTTCCTCTCTCTTCACCCACTTGGAGCTGTGGCACATTGCAAAGCACAGCCTATTCAGGTTTGCCATCATGCACATGCAAAGATGCAGCAAGTTTTTTCTCTCCTGCCCTGCAGCCCAGGCTCTGCTCTCCTCCTCCCCAGCCTCCTCACTTGGTGCAAAAACCACTGGTCTGCTCAGCCAGTGGGTAACCCATCCCCATGGCAAACGGCAGCCCACAGGGCTCTCCGAGATCAGGCGGCATCGCACACCCGCTCAGAGAAGGAGAGGGAGGCGCAGGCGGGGGAATACGAGATGGGGTTTGCTGGGAGACAGCTCTGTGCTTTTGGCAGGACTCGAGGGCATTTGTTTTGAAGCTGTGTTTACATGCCTTTGATCAGACGTGTTTAACTTTTCTGGTGCGTGACAGCAGCAAAACAAGTTTGATACAAGGACAATGAAACACATTGTGCGCCTGTACGTGTAAACGCTGTAACAAGGATGGCACATCAGTAACTCAAACTGGGGGTGGTGAGGGGGACACAAAGAGAGGGAGATGCATCATTGTGATGCCAAAGAGTTAAATACATTTTAAAAATGAGCACTTATCCAGCAACAACAGCTCAATCTCAGCTGCTGCAGTTGGCCAAGTGGAATCTGCAAGCAAAATTCCCTCCAACATCATCGGGAGCTTTTCCTTATCAGCTAAACAGGGCAGGAGCACCACGGCTTGCTCACAGCAGCACCACAGGTGTAGAGCAGCCCACACCTTTTCCAGCCCCTGAGGTTTAACAGCAACTCTCAAAGTCAATGCCATTTGTTTAGAAATGCTGGTACATGACCGGAGAGCAAAAAAGAAAGACAGCTTTCCGAGGTGCTCCTAAAATAGTTGCTCCCAAATGTTACGGCACACCTGGCACAATTATTAAGGACGTACTTGCATATGTTTAGACCAACTGGACCACTAAACACTCTACAGTCATTTCAAGCCTCGTAAGGCAAAAAAAAGCTCTCTCACAGCACGCCAGGGAAATGCAGAGCACTGCAAGCATCCTTTCTGCACAGGAGGATGACAGGAAAGCCACACGCACGGCTGTAATCAGGGGGACGTTTCTAGGTGCTGCAATGCAAACAGCCACACGTGGAACTGCTAACACAGTCCCTGGCATGGGGCAAAGCACAGACCCCTGGCTGCTCCCATGGAATGGTTTGGATGAAATTATCCTCTTTTGGACATTAATGAAAATGTGGAGTAGTGTGGATGCTCCAGCCTTGCTAGAGAGCAAACCCAACCATGTTTAATTTACTAGTGCAAATGCCAGCAGAGAGACTTTATGATACAGTCCCACGCTGACCATGCTTCAAGATGAGAGATGCCACCACCTCTCTGTGCTTAGCACAGCAAATGAGTGAAGCACGTTGGCACAAGAGGTTTCCTAATGGCACACCACCTCACTACACAACCTGTCAAGCTGATGTGGGCCTAAGCAGTGGATCTTAGCTGGCAATAGAGGGGGAAGTGAATACTCAGCTGTGATAAATATTTAACGTGCTTTTAGTCCTGAAGAAGTGTAGCACTGAGGCCATCATCCTGTAAGTGAAAACCAAGGCTGATTAATGGGGGAATGTACTCCCATTTATGGGAGGTTAGGATCAATCCCAATTCTCAGCTATTTGTTGAATCTTTAATGCTCTTTTTCAAGAGCAGAGTTCCTTGGTGAAGGGCAGCATCCCAATAAGGCTGCTTTAACGGCATGGATGTTAAGGGGGTATAAATAGAAGCCCCCTGTGAAAAATAATCCAGAAGATGAAAAAGGAAGATTTCATGTGGTCACTGCATTTGTCTGGCTTGGAAAAAAAACATATTTGAGATCTTCTCTCTCTTTTGGAAGACTGGTTTACTTCTTTCCAAACTTGTGCTGTCCTCTCAGAGCTGACCCCATGGTTACTCCCCAGACCATCCTCTCTGCTGGACTAAAGACAACCTGCTGCTTTGGGGGGCAGAGAAAGCTGGTATCAGCCCAATAGCTGTATTTAATCTTTCCACATCCTTAACTCCACCTAAAAAGGTCTCCACCTTCTTCCACACCAAAGCCCTCTTCTCAGACTCACATTTCACCATCTCACGCTCTATTTCTTCCCTCTCTGAGCAAGGTGGACCCTCACCGACTTCCATATCACCAGCCCAGACAAATCCCCTGCCTCTTCAGCTACACCAGCATCAATCATGCTCACTCTCATGCTCTCAAGCACCCTACTTCACTTCTCCTTTCTCCAGAGCACCCAGGGTTAACTGACAGCATGCACTTCCCAGTGGTCCATCAAGAAGACCATCTGTCTTTGTACATTTTGGGTCCTCCATCACATCACCTTCCTGTATTCCCCTGCTCCTATGCTTGCTTCCCCTGAGAAATTCCCTTTTGCTTTTCTCTGCCTCATCACTTGGCAGAAACAACCTTTGCTGCCTGCAAACAAAACCATCCCTGCACATTTCTGCTCACTAGCCATCCCTCCCTTGCCGGCAAGCAGCAGAGAAACAACACCACAGACACAAGCCTTGTAATGAAGATAAAGAGCCACATATTCCTGCCACCCCTCTCCATCTGCCCGCGCCTTTCCGGCTCCATTATGCCTTGTGTTGCTTCTGGTCTCTGAAGCTAAACATCAGATCCTTCCCAGCCGTGCTGTTCCCGTCACCCAGATGCTGCCCTAGGGACAAAGAGGCCAGTGGAAGCACAAAAGGGAGGGCACAAGAAATGAGCCAGGAAAGGTGACAGCAAGAGGTAGCAGTGGAGGGAGTGCATTCATGGCCAGGGAGTTCAAAGATACTGGAGCCAAGCACAGGTTCCCATGCAGGAGTGGGGCTGATGCATCCCTGCTGAGCTGCTCTGGCTCCATCAAACTATCAGCTGGAACAGTCAGTTGCCTGAGCCAAGAAAGAGCACTGGCTTCTTCCTGAGGTGACAACAACTAGGATAGGAATGAAGAGTCAACCCCCGGACAGAAACCTAGAGTCCCCGGGCTGCCAAAGCCTTTCCTTTCATGTCCATCATGCAGAGGGACCAACCTTCAAGACCCTTCCTCTCCATCCATCTGCTGAGACAGTCCTTACAGGGCACCCCCCAAAAATGAGACTGACCCAAAAGCAGGCAGCGTGGCTGGAGAAGCTTCCTCCAGGGCTGCGAGTGCAGAGGCTTGAAGACAGAGGCAGAGGGCTGCACCCCCCCCCACCACACACTCTCCCTTCCTATTCCCACCCCCCAGGCTGGACCACTCCTCACTGACCATACACCAGGATCAATCATCACCTCTCCCTGGCAAACCACCTTCACCATAATTGTCCCCCTCATCCACCACTGTAACATGGGAGTAAAGATACCAGGCTAAGCCTTCGCTGCAGATTAAACTGCAGATGGCCCTCAGTAACAACACAAGTGCCAGGTATCTGTCCTCGCCCAGTAACAGGCCTCAAGCATGCTTCCTGTGTTGCTGTAAGACTTTCAGAGAGATGCTATGAGACAACCTCTGCCCAACCTTAGCAAGCTGTCCCAGGTCCTCCTCGAGCTCCTAGTAAAAAGCAAGGAGGTGGAAGTATTCTGCTGTGCCTCTGGAAGCTGGCAGAGACAGAAGCTGCTATGAAACCAGGGGAAAGAGCAGCAGAGGTGCAGCTGCTTTCTGAGGGGGACAGCATTACACCTGATGCCTGAACATACCCACTGCCCAGCAGCACAGACACATTCCCTGCATGACGATGCCAAGCAGAGGAAGGATGCTCCCAGCCCAGAAAAGGCACAACCAAGCCCTATTCTGCAGCCAAACTGCCCAGGTGCTCTGGCTTCTCACGCCAAGCCAGGAGACCCTTTGGCAGAGCCACACACTTGGGAAGACGATGGCCTGTGCAAGTGTTAGAAACAGGGCTGCTTTTGTTCACAGGCCGCTGGCAGCGGTGCTGTGCACCCTGCATCCTCCCCCAGTCAGGAACAAGCTCCAAGAAAGGAAATTACACGAGCCAGAAGGTTTGATGGAATGAGCCCATTGGGCAGCTTGAAGATAGCTATTAATGGAGAGCTTTCTCTAATTGCTTTTGTATAATCTGGGGCTGCTAGGCGGAACTGGGTAATAAATGAAATCCAATTACATTTTCTCTCAGTATTTATTTTATTAAGTAGAATTCATCAGCTGATGAAGGGCCCCTCGAGGTAATGGCTCACGACCTAGTATAAGGCACTTTTTTTATTATTATTTTCCCCAACTCGAGGAAGTAGATAATTTGGTACCCCAGTAAACACAGAGTGCTCCCCCTGCATGGTGACAAGAGTGATGAAAGCAGAGACACGGAGGGGATCCTGCAGGATGCCAGCACCCACACTGGCCTTCAAAGTGGGATCCCTACTCTGACTGCTGGAGTCCTAATGAGCACAACGGGTGATTGAACCGCAGCTTCAGAGTGCCAGCCAAAACGGAGATGGATCTGCAGCACACAGCTTGCATGGTGTGCTCCAGAGGGATGCAGCAGGGATCAGTCTCAGTCCATGCCTGCTCCCCTGGAAGTTACAGATTTTGTGCTGGCATTGCTTCCCTGAGATGGATCTGCACTGCATGGGGGGCACAGACTTCAGGCTCAGTACAGGACTATGACTGAAGAGGCTACAAACACCCACAGCCCTGTGCTCCAGCACATCCCTAAGGTCCAGCCTCATATTTCTCTGCAACAGGGCACCTCAACAACCACCATTTGCTGGTGGTTTGAGACCCAGTTGTTGGCGGTAAATACCCAGTTCCTTCCATGAATACTGCACAGCGGGGCTACCAAAATGATTAGTTTTGCACAGAAGTGCCCATGCCACTGCTGGCAGGGTGGTGTCAGCTGGCAAGGCACAACAGGGATGTCCAATGCTGGCAATGCTGCAAGGGACTTTTCTGCCCTGTGGCACTGTTGGAGCTCAGATCCCTGGTCCAGGCACATAGTCCTCTCTTTGGGATGCAGAAAGCAGCAAAACCCAGCGGGGTTGGGATGGTTTGTTTTGAGTGCATCCACTCAAGTTTCAGCCAGCAGCCCCACGGAGCACACGTGACCATGATGGCAGAAGCCCCTTCCTCCTCTTCGCCCCCCACAAAAAAAGCAGTAATGGGGCTGGGATTTGCTAGGCAATCATGGGATCCAGCCCAGGATCAGTGCTCATGTGTTGTAGGCCACAGTAAGGATTCCTTCAGTGTGAATAGGCAGGATACCTTGGGGATCTTGCATTTGGCTGCTGGGCTTTTCACCACCCCTCTTCCCATCCAGATATTGACTGATGTTCACCCCTCACTCCCAAACCCAGCACAGACAGCAGTGGCTCGACCAGCTTTCACTGCCATCTTGTCATACAAGCAATTTATCACCCACCAGTGAGTGCTCGTTACAAACAACTCCAGTGTCCACTAATTAATGGGAAATACTTAGAGAGGAATATACACAGGCACAAATCTGTCTGAGCAGTTTCCTATGACATCTACCATGGTCATATCCACGTGCTGCAACAGGGAGCGCAGGCTCTGGGAGCCACAGCAGAGGTAGCAAGCAGCAGCCAGGCTCAAAACCAAGAAGAATCCATACTACAGAGGAAAAAAAACACAAAACCCAAACCAAAAAATAACCCCAAACCAAACAAACCAACCTTGGAGGTGACACAGTAGCATGGTTTTATTCCTGAATTACTACAAAGTGGCTCAGTTTAAGGGATCAAAAAAGTGGTGATTATTCAAGAACGGGGGACAAGCAGGCCATGTCCCAGCTGCTGAAGCTTTGGAGAGAAAGTTACTCCATAGAACACCTCCAAAGGGCTTGCACACTCTTTTGCTGCAGAAACAGCTAATGCTTTAGCAAACCCTGCATGGGGGGATGAGCTGTTGTTGCCCACAATGCCCTCCCCCCAAGCCTTGCATGTGTCCTTTAAGGCAGGATAAGCCCAGTCTCACGGTCTGGCAACAAACACAGAGGTGTGAAAGCTGCCCCTCTGTAGCCTTACATGTCCCAGCCCTCATCTCAGCAGTGTGGAAGGTCTCCTCACCTGTGGCCAACCCTTCACAATGCCGGGTGAACTAAAAATAAATGAAGTACAGGTTTGCAGCCAGTCAGTGCCGGGTTTAAGTGCCACATTTGGCTGCTCCACTGCAGAAGCCAGGCACAGAGGGTGAGGAGAAGGGTTTCAGAGGGATCTGGCTTTTTGATTTGGGAAGAAAACCTAAAACAGGTTTGAAAGGAGATCTAAACATCGTGTCAAAACCCAGTGCTTGATCTTTCTCACAAGTGGGCTTTCGCTCTCTTCTGCGGAGGCTATTTGCCAAGCACAACACAGAAACACAAGCTATTCCCGTTGATCCAGAACTATTTTTCACCCGATAAGCCCTTCATGTGAAATCTTTTTGCCCAGTCCTGCTGCACGAGAAGCTACCTGCTCATGGCAGCCCAGGATTTATGCTCATATGAGCATTTGTGACTAACAGACAGGCTAGATTCATAGTGAAATGCACCATCAATAAATCAGTCAATCACTTCTGCCCTCAGCATAAGGCTGAAGTCTCAAGTAACTACTCAGCACTTTGTCAACCTTTACTCCAGCAAAGTCTGGGTAAGAGACCTCAGGATTTAGCCTATTGATTGCTTACTATTGTTTGTGATGCCTTGCATGCGTTAGATATGCTCCCTTCAAGCAAGATTAAATACCTGGCTTATGGCATTGAGATTCAAGGGAAATTATCTTTCATAAGCACAGGAAGAGACAAGTCAGATTGCCTTGTGAAACAGTCCATCGTGGTGCAAGGGTGACCTGAACCCCCTCCATCTTGCTGCCAGGGGAGGTGGCACATGGCCATGCTGATTCTCCCTTGGGCTAGTGTAGCAAGCCCCACGGCTCTAGCACATTTCTGCTAGTTAAATGCAATTTTGGCTGTGACTCCAGAGCCTCCACAGCTCTCAGCTCCTCTGGTAGCGCTTTGTTGCAAGAACAATAGAGTGACAGCTCCCTGGCAGCATCGAGTAGCATCCCCAGCTCAAAGGCAGCCTTAATACCTCCGCCAATCTCGAGCCTTTCAGTTTTTACATTCGTTTGAAGTTAAGCTGATCCAGCTTGGGTGAGTGGGCGCAGACGGAGTCGCTCAACCAAAGCCAAGGCATGTCACAGCTGGGCTGCTGCAGACGTCGGGCAGAGAAGCAGATGCTCCTGCACTCAGGGACCAGAGTGTGTCCCTCACCCACCACCATCTATAGTGAATGTATTAACATAGATGGACGTAAATGACCACCCTGTCAGCCCAAAGGACAAGCCTGGGACACTTCCTCCCCCTCGACAACCATAAAGCAAGGAAATACAGCAGCAATTTGCAAGGCAGAAAACCTCTTATTAACCCTATGAATGCTGCTCTCCCACCCCAGCATCTCCCTCCCTCTACCAAGGAGGTAGAAAAATTGATACCACTAGCCTTCAGCCTCCAGATCCAAGACTAACGTCCAAATGAAGCCAGGAGATGACCTGACTGTCCCCACAGCACATAGGCAGAGCACTCAAAATGAAGCTGAGAAAACAAGACTACAAATAACTTTCCCATGGGAGTCCTGGTGCTTCAGGGATTTGCTCAGAGTGGCCCTGACTCCAGCACTGTGGTGCTGTGGTTGGGATGACAACAAGACCTCAGCCAGCCCAAGCCAAGAGTCTGCTGCTTCCCATCTCTGGAAAGCTGGATCTGTTTGCTCTGTATGGTACAGGTCACTTCAGGGTTTCACTGATTGCTAGTGTGGAGACAAGCACAAGGACATCACCACCTCCCCAGACAGCCCCACCATGGACTGAACATAGCTAGGGATGAAGAGTGCTTAAGTGTAAGAAAAAGCCTCACTTTCTAAAGATGCTCCTCCCTGCTGACACCACCCAGCCTACAGGGAAAAACCTTCAGCAATTAAATCCCTGCAATTTACCCAACAAAAGGTAACCTGCAGAAGCACTTAGAAACTTTGTGAGGTGGGGACGAAAGAAAAAAAAAAAAGGATTTCCAGCATCCAAACTCAGACCACCAGTTGCTCTCCTGACCCCAGAGCATACCTATGCAGCAGAGATGGCTTCCTAGCTTGCACCCATGCATCTCTCTGAAGGCAAGCTGATTTCCGACATATATCCTACCTCCCACCTTACTTTACTACTTCTGCCTGGTGTCCAGCCTGTCATATTCCTCTGGGTACTTTTCCTGTCTTTTACAGCTCTGCCTGCTGTCACTCACATAACCTTGCCTATTTGGTGATTTGTGGCGATGAAGTGTCACTGTGGGGAAAAAATACAGCATCGCAGCAACATATAAATCTCTGATCCATTAATTGTGCTGGCCCTTATGTGCATGCCCCTCTTTTTCAATATAAAGTGCAACAATTTAGGGCCAGAGGAAGAAAAAACAGCTTACTGATGAGTCACCCTCCTTAGGGGCTTTAACAAATGGTGTGTGCTGCAAATTGCCCTAGAGACATGGTGCCTCAGTGGAGGCTTCCTTGTGCTATCCAGAGCTTAAAAAGAGTCATCCTAAAAGGAAAAATAATACAACAGACATTGCTAAGTGATGCCATCAGTGCTGCAGTCTCCTTGCCCTACGAACAGCCTCACTGATGGCTGAGCAAACACAACCCTGGGAGCACTATGACCATGGAAGTGATATAGGTGTGTGCAGCTGGGCCTCTCACTCCTCTTACCACCCAGATGTAGGATCCTGCCCCTCTCAGTTGCTGCTGAACATCACCTCCAGTAGCTCCCCACCAGTACCCCCACCCTTTGGGTGTTAGGGGCAGCCACAAAGAGGCAGATCTGCACTTCTCCCCTGCTCCATCTGTTCCAGTGGGTCCCCACTTTACACAGCCATATTGCCCACCTCTGTGCTGACAGCAGTTCCCTCAGGCTCAGAGCCAGGACCCAGTGGAGCAGCTGCCACCCCAGGTAAACACACTCCATTTATGTCCCTTCAGTCCCCAGTTCCACTGCACAGAGGATTGGGCATCCACCACTGTGGTCCTCCAGAAGCCAGGAGTCCCACAGCAGCCATGGGCCCATCCAAAATGTTTCTGGAAGGAGTACAGTCCCCTCTTGCTGCTATTTCTTTTAACTGGAATACACTGCATGCCTTCATTAGAGCCCTCATTTACTGAACTATCATCTCAGTCACACTGCAGTTCAGCATCCCAGGCCAGCTGTATAAAGCTACCTCCAGCACTCCTGCTGCCACTCTCCCAAGCCACAGCTCCCAGCAGAAAGTCCAGTCTCCTACACCCACAGTCTGCAGCACGTTGGGGTCTCAACCACCACACAGCACAGCAGGAAGCTGCACATTAAAGCTTTCTCCTGACACTGACATCTTTCTTGACATCTATGGCACACCTGAGCAGCTAAGCAACACTCCTGTGAATATAAACAAGTGGGGGAAAGTGCATTCACTAGACAGATAGCCTGGGGAAGTGTCAGCACCCGCTGAAAGCCCATATGTGGTTTTGTAACAAAGGTATTTGCTTCCTGTCTTGCCCACTCGTCAGAGGAATATATGAGCAGAGCTAAGCAGCACCCTGGAGACAGACTAAAGCCAAGTGGAGAGCAAGGGATGCTCGGCACACTCTGCAGGAGCCAGGCAGATGAACACATTATCAACACCCTTGGGAAGAGAAATCACCTTTCTCCCAGGCTTGGAATGGCACACAGCCAGAAGCCATCAGGAAACTATCCTACACCTGATCAAGAAGACCTGTTAAAAACCTTAAAAAGTAAGGTTTTGTTTTCCAAAGCTGCCCATGTACAACTCCTTTACTCCTGGCAGCCGCAATCCACAGAAACTTGGAAAAAAAGCACTTTCTTGTGAAATCTCCAGCCCACTGCCATGGTTTAGTGGAGGGCTTGGGCACAGGGACACCCAGCATGGGTCCTGGCAGGCATGAGCCCCTTACAAGCCAGCTGACTGCCACAGCAGCAAAAGGACCAACAGTACACTGGGCTGCAGAAGCAACAGCACAGCCAGCACTTGTTAGACCACCTGGAGACACAGCTCCTGAATTTGGGAGCCCAAATATGAGATGTGTGTTGATTAATGTGTGAGATGTGTGTGTGATTGATGTGTGGAGAAAATGCAGTGGTGGCCATTGAGATGGCCAGGAGAGCTGTTGAAGAGATTGAACCAGGCTTTTTGCAGGACACATAGCAAGAAGCTGAGTGACAGTGCACAGTACTTGATAGAAAAGGTTCCCACTAGAAGCAAGGAGAAATTTTTCCCAACCTCAAGAGCCCACTGGCACTGGAACAGTGTCCCAAACAGCCCAGGCTCTTTCCATATGTAGGGGCTTTCAGGAGCAGGCTGGATAAAGCCCTGAACAACTACATCCAGTCTTCAGTTTCCTGCTCAGTGTAGAGTTTCTGCTGGACTTGACATCTCTAAGGTCCCTTCCAAACTGGACAGGTTTGCAAGTCTGTTGTGAAACACTGTGGCTGCAATCTTAAATCAGGCCACTGCTTCCCAGGATCATAACTGGGGGAAAACCAGCACAGCACCTTTAGCAACAATACTCAAAGTCAGGCAAAATGAATCCTCTTCTCCCGCTCTCAGTTTCATGACTGTTGTGACAGAGCAATGCACGGAAGGAGAAGCAGCACAACTCTACCACAGACACTCCTTCACGCCAGGAACTGAACCTGAAGTTGGTTGCCTACTTCACCCTACCCTTTACACCTTACCCTCAAAAATCATATGCTCACAGAAGATACATGTGCACATACACAGCAAGAACTGTGCTAACTTTGCCTGAGAAACCACTCCAACATGCAGTTTGCATGTCCTTGATAGCATTTGATGAAGGAGGAAAGCACATGAGGCTCAACATGCCAGTGGACACAGCTTGCTGCTTGGGAGAGTTTAGGGTGAACAGCAGGAAAAACTTCTTTGCTGGAAGGTGGTACAGCAGGTACACCAGGAGATGGGATTGTCCATGCTTAAGCTGTGAACACTCGGCTAAATAAGCCACATTGATCTAATGTAGTGTTGGTGGCAGTTCTGTTCTGGAGACCTCTGGGTCTGTGAACACATAAGAACAAGATGATAGATCACTGGTCAGACCTTGTCTTGGTGACTGACTCTGTGGGCACCTACAAGGCCCATCAGCCACTTCAGTGTTCCCATCTAAAAAGCAGGTCCCTACTCAGAGGAAAGACAAAGCCCCCCTAGAAGCAGTTCCACTGTGGAACGCTCAAAAACTGCATAACCGGGTGACAGCAGCAGCGCTTTGGCAAGACATCTGTTGTTCATCTATAAATAGAGATCAACTGTGTGTCCTTATCGCAGGGCTTTGATGCGTTTGGGGAGAGTATTTTTCTTCCCCCTTCGCTGTCGAGTCCCAGGCAGCTCAGATAATGGGCCTGGATCAATCCAGCTCAAGTATTACTGAACTTCCTACCACCGTGGCAGCACGCCAGCCTGAAATCGGACAAGAGAACATGTGCCTGTTCAGAGCCAACCACGAGAAGCAGGCAGAAAATTGCTTTAGACTTAAAAAAAAATAATAATAAAAAAATCAGGTGCTTTTTGCAGATTTGTAGATCAATCTACAATGTATTTTAGAGGTTTAAGAAAGTCAATAGAAACAAGATATATCATTGCTGCACAAGAACCCAAGAAGTTGTATTTCTGTTTATGCTGCTACCAGCACTCTGACCACAGGTTCATTTATTTTACTGCTGCTCTCTGCTGTGGTCCCACATCCCTACTTCTCCAGCAGCAAAATCAAGGGAAGGAGTTCCTTCCACTGCTGCAGTTCACCAGCCCACTGGTTTTGCCAGGACAACTTACCCCTGCTTGGGGTCTGAAATATCCTCAAAGTGTCACCACTGCACCTCGTGCCTTGCTTGCAGCAAGAGGACACAGGGACTGCTAGCAGTAGCCAGGATGACCTCCCACAAACTGAAACTCATTTCCTCAGCTCTCCATCCATGTGGGCTCAGCACAGAAGACCACTAAAGTCTCCTGGGATGCTCCAGGCCACACTGAGACAATCTGTTGGGATTCATTGCTCAGCCTGGTGTCACTGCAGAACTCCACAAGGCAGGAGCCTGCCTTCTGCAAACTCATCCCCAGGGATGTGACAAGCAGTTCCCCTCCTGCAAGCATGTCTGCCATGTACCCACCATACCTCTTGCACCATTGTGGCATTATTCAGAGAAGCATTAGGCAGGGACACACTCCTGAGCTCTCTGCCCTCTCAGCTCCACCACAGAGCACTACAAAGCATATTCAGAATTTTTCTCTCTTTTTTTATTACTACTAAGTAAGCCACATGACATGCCTTATCAAATCAGACCTAAATCATGTCTGTCTGCCCCTCCCTAGATCCCATGTAATGTGTCAGCCATTAAAAATGCAATTAGCCTGCATTTACAAATCTGTCAGAGGCTCTTGCCAGCCAGCCATTGCTCACAGAGAGGACCACTTGCCGCTCTCCACTGGAGCCTAGACTAACAAGCCACCAGGAAACAGATCCCACGGAAACCTGCCACATCCATTTCCCACAAAAAGCACCTCCTGACTCCCACCCTCTGCTTCAAAGGGGAAAGGGTAACATGTATATCTGCACTGGAAGGAGCTGTCTATGGGACTGTGATGAGCAGGCAAACCTCTGTGCTATATAGAATTCCCAGCTCCAGCCACCCTCCTTTCCCAAAGCCCATCTGGGCACAGAACAGGTCAGGCTGCAATGGGGCAAGTAGAAACTGCCTTTCTGCCCTTCCTACAAAGCTAAAATATGTGCAAACACCTGCCACACACAGCACATGATCCCTCTGGGAGCAAACCTAGGTGAGGAAGCCCACGGACATGACGGAGGGCAAGGACCAGCAGCTGGGTCACCAAGGCTGGCAGGTGGGACAGCCTACTGCTGCTCCCCTCTCCACCCCATTCCCAGCCCTCTGACATGCTTGAGGTTCCCCAGCAGCACATCAGCTGGACTGGGGTTTTATTCCTCTTCTGCCACATACAAAAGCAGGCACCAAAGCCTGCTACCCCCCATTCAGCAAAGCCAAGGAAGAAACAAGCAGCATTAACCATTAGCATGTGTGTACGGAGACCCCTCATAAACTCTTTCTCCCTTGCTCTGGGCCGCTAAATCCAATTCAGCAGCTCTCAGAGCTTGTACCGAAGCTGTGACACATTTGTCAGATCCCTGACTAGACCCATGGCTAATTTTACAATGCTAATTTATCTCACCATATTATACTGCTTTCATTTCATCCCCCCAGATCCCATTACTGCCAGCATACCTTGTAACCAGTGTGTAACACTAATTGGTGTTATTAGCGACGTACCCTCTTCGACCTGCTCTATTTGCAGAGCTGCAAGGAGTCCCGTGGGTGGGTTGGTCCACACTGAGGATGGGGAGGGAGAGAGTCCTTACTCCACGCCACTCCACAGATACCACCCCCAGACACTGCTAAGGGCAGGGTCTTGCTGCTTGCAGAGCATCCTGCATGTCCAGACCCCAGCCTGCTCCCCACTGCTCCACCAGGTGCTCTCCACCCCTGCACCCTTAACCTTGAGATTTTAATCTCAGAGCCCTCTTTCAGTCTCACACAGAGATAATACTTCTGTCCTTGCCTGCAGCTCAGAGGACAGAGGACTCTGCTAATTCAGGGTGAGAGGGGCTGCAGATAACCCCTGTGAAGCACAGTGCTGGGGGAGAACACAAGGGAGCTGCACAGGGAAAATTCATTACACTTTCTGCTATTTTGGCCAAGTTTCTCCCCTTCAGTGTAAGTTATGGCTTTTCCAAGATCAACGTAATTAAATCCATGCAGTTTTAGCTAAGTGGGAGGCTGCGCTAGTAAAACAATAACAATTCCCACTTAAGATGTCCTTGCCTGGCATTTAGAGACTTGTTAAATTTTAATTCATCATTTTAATTTCTCAAGCACAGCACCAGCAAGTACCAGCCTCCCCAGGATGGCAGGGTCTGTGTCACCATATGGGGCAGCCCCATCCACAGGCCCCTTCCCTACTCCACCAGGGTCCCCATGGCTTCAAGAAGATGACCCCAAACCTCTCCTCAGGAAATGCGGGGTTATCACACCCTGACAACAAAGCACACAAGCAACAGTCTCAGAGGTGAGACAATACCTTGCCCATGGCTGGTGATGGTGGTGGTCTCCAAAGGGGATGCAGCTTTTTACACAGAGGAGATGCCAAATAAATTAATCACTCTTGTGATGCTGGATCACTGTGTGATGCTGGGGGACCCCTACCTGCTCCAAAGTATCTCAGCCACCACAGGACTTCTAACCCATTTAGACCCAAGCTGCTAGAAGTGCTTTCAAGTGGGTGGACTCTTTATGGAGAAGCTTCTCACGTGCTGTCCCTGACACATGCATTTTCCAAGCTGTTTATCCAAACATGGCCCTCTACAACCTAAATAACCACTGCCAGCATCCACCTTCTTTGCACAGCAGCTGTGAAGCTGCTCAAACACCAAAGCCAGAGGTGCAGCCTTTTGCCACACTTTCAATAAACATCACTTCAGCCAAAAGACACATGGGCTGCAGCTCCACCACAGCCAGGTGGCTCAGAGCACACCAACTGAGGATAACCCAGGTAATCCACCTCTTTAATCCACCTCTTACCTCTCCACTGGTCTGGAGTCCTTGGGGCGTCCCCAATTTCTCATCAACGTCTGGGGGATTCTTCTGGCAGCTTGACCAATCCTCGCAGCTCAGATCAAGGATTTTCTTCAACAGAACAGAAGAAGCAATCTGTCAGGTTACCAGGTGGAGCTCTGCCATTTATTTAGGTACAGAAAACAACAGAGGGAGGGGGACATCTGTTTCCCAGCCCCGACAACTGGGGGTGACTGGTGTAAACAGGAAGCTAGTTTAGATGAAGAGCCCTCCCTCACAAGCATCACAGTGCAGCCTCAAAGCAAGCATTTGCTTAATTATTTCGATTTAGAGACATGAAAGACAAGAGGGGGGGGGGAAAATATACAGCAGCTTGGGGCATCTCTGATCCTCTTTAAAGACAGACAGCAATGGTCCCCAGCCAAAACAGCATAGCAACACTAAAACATCAGCAGGCACCAAGGCATTTGCCCACAAGGTCTTGCACTGCCTAGACCCTAATCCTGCAAAGCCTCATGCACGTGCTAAACTGCCCAGGGAGGGGCCAATCCGACTGAACCCGGGAGTGCGAAGAGGAAAGCACGCACATACAGCTTTGCAGCACGGGCACTGAGGACTGGAAACAAGAGAGAGACTTCCTGTGCTACATCTGACATGCTGTCTAGTGTAGATGGAGTCTGAAGCATTACTGTAACCAGTGGTGCCTTCAGTTTCACCAGCAAATAAGCTTTTTGGGTTACACAAACAAATTATCAGTCAAGATCTACGCTCATTATCTAGCTCTTGTGGCTGAGCTTGTCTTCCCCGCCCCACCCCCACCCTATTTTTTTTCTAAATGCTTTCAAGAGGGAAAAAAAAAAAAAAAAGTCTTATGGTTCTGCATTATTAAAAATGAAAAATAGAAGTCAAACTCCACCAGCAAGAGGAAAGTCTGGGAGTCGCTCTTGCAAAGACCCTTTCCCAAGGGTGACAGCAACTCCAAGCCTGGAACACCATGTGCTTTAATTAGCAGCTGATTCCAAGCCAATGAGCTTCACCAAAGCCCTCCCCAGGTCCCCATCCAAAGCCTGGGTGACTCAGCAGGAGTATGCTACAGAAACCCACAGTACAATTCCCCAGCCCACCCCCCACTCACCTACAAAACCTAAATAAATAAATAACAACCCCCCCCTGTCCCCCGTCCCCGTCCCCTGCCCCCCCCTTCCCCCCAAACTCTGCGGGGTGCCTGGTGGAGAAAAAACTTCATTTGCAAAGCACTGGGAAATAATTAAAAAGTTTTCCCAGAGCTTAAAAGGAGGGAAGCTGTTTGTCATGCCGGCAGCACATGGTGTGCTGCAATTTATCATGCTTGTCAGGTGTCAGCCACCGAGAAATTTAACTCCAGCTGCCCCGAGCCCAACACCCGCAACGCCCCATCACTCAAAACCCGCTCTGCCTGGCACCTTCCAGCTGACAAGTGACTGGCAAGGAGGGGAGAGGCCTCCTCCTCACCAAGCCCTACCCCCCACCTTGCTCTGCAATACCCACGCAACTTTTTAGCTGTACTGAATATCTTTTTTTACCCGCAGATGAACAGAGGCGATCAGGCTACAGCAAAGCAGTGAGGCTTGATTGTCACCATCTGGCAGGGACCTGCCTGGGCTGTCACTCCAGCTTGGCAGGGGTAGGGACAAGAGAGATGGGTTTAGTACTGAGCATCCCTCAGGAAGCTTTTTTCCGCCTCTTCTGCTTGAGTCATAAGGATATGGCTCTTGCAGGGACCTTGCACTATGCTGGGTACAAAGTGCAAAATCCTAGTGCCTTGGCTGAAAGGTGTCCCTGGAACCTGCTGACAGGGAAAGGACTGACATCCCCTACTACGTCTGTGTCCTGTCCTGATGGGATGAGCCATACCTGCCACAAGCCCAGCATTCCCCATGGAAGTCAAAGCATGGATTTGCTTTTTAAGAACTCCAACTTGAGGTTGAATTGGGCTTTTTTGGAGGAGCTCAGCATGCCCAAAGCAGATGCCAGCTGAAGGACCTGGCTCAGGGCTTGAGCTACCACTGAGCAAGTGGAAAGATCTGGGAGCTAGACTCCCCAAAACCAGGGACAGCCTTGACTGAAGGCAGTGAAGGCAGGCTGAGAGAGTTGGTAGTGTTCAGCCTGGAAAAGAGAAGGCTCTGGAGAGACCTTATAGCACCTTCCAGTCCCTGAAGGGGCAACAGGAAAGCTGGGGAAGGGCTTTTTACAACGGCATGAAGCAATAGGATGAGAGGGAATACTTACAAACTGAAACAGGGTAGATTTTTATGAGATATTAGGAGGAAATTCTATCCTTTGGGGATCCTTTGGGGATGGTGAGACACTGCCACAGGTTGCCCAGAGAAGTTGTGGTTGCCACACCCCTGGAAGTGTTCAACACCAGGTTGGATGGGCATGAAGCAGCCTGGTCTAGTGGAAGGTGTAGCAGGGGAACTAAATTAACTTTAAGGTCCTTTCCAACCTAAACCATTCTGTGATTCTACAACTACAGCTCAGGCAGGCTCATGTAAGGAGCAAATACCACCAGTCACAGAGCAGAGATGACACATGGGGCAGGTCCCTGCCAAAGAGCTTGCACCAGTCCCAAGCTCACCTCATCACTCAGGACTTGAGTTCCCAGCAGACACCTGCTTTATAGGGCCTGGCTTTGCAGCTGCCCAGTAATACTAACTTAGGCCATTTTGGTATCAACAGGGTGAGTTAGGAGGAACCTGCCAGTGTTGCAACGCAAAATCGCTGTTTAAAGAGATCCCTGCAAAACCCTAAAGGAAACCCAGCACCCATAGCATGCTGCATGTCCCACATGATCCACCTGCATGCTACAGCAAGGGTGAAGGGGTAACTGAACAACTTCTTGCAAAAAAAAAAACAAAACCAACCAAACAACAAAACCAAAAAAGCCAAACACACAGCATTTGCATAAAAAAAACAACAAATGGCAACTAAAGAAACCAAAAATGAACTTTCTCCCCAGAACAACCCAGTGCTACTTAGACCAGGGATCGATGAGTTTGACTTGTGCCAACAGAAGGGGCCCACGGTTTCCCAGCAGCAAGGCAACCTCTGCTAGAGCTGGGGTGTAGGTTTTGCACTCAAATGTGCTCAAAGCGGCGCGGTTCCTGCTGTGGGAGCAGCGCGGCCGCTGCCTCCCCACACACACTATATTTAATACACCCACACAGCAGCGTTGTTCTGAGGCTCACAACTTGGCACAGGGAAAGGGGATTTTCATGGTGTCAGCAACAAGCAGATCCCCGACACCTGGCTGAAAACCTTCCCCATAACTATCAGACCCAGGTCTCACAGCGCAAAAGTACTAGAGTTTCTTCAGCACAACTGCAAGAATTTTTTCTTTTTCTTCTTTTTTTTTTTTTTTAAGCTGTGGATAAACTAATGTCTTTTTCTCCCCCAAACAGCATTCTGAGAGCAGCTTAAAACCCTCTTTGCTAAAATTTTCCAAAAAAATTCAGCCGGAGGCAGAGACATGTGAAGTTTCAGTCCAAATGGTTAAAGGCTGGCATAGTTTCAAGCAACTGAAGACAGGGGCTTATAATCAGAAGTGTCAGGCAACCTTAATTATATTATTTCCTGAAGGAAATAGTTTTCCCTGCCTAAGTCCAGAAGTTATTAAAAAAAGTTGACCTCACTGGAACCAATCAAGATGGAGACAAGAAGCCTGTGATGGATTTTTAAGGCAGACAAGTTCGCATCTGTATTTTTGGAGGTCCAGGATTTTAGGACAGGTGTTCCTGGAGAAGCCTGGCCCTGTAACAGCCCCATGGCCAGGAGCCAGGATGCAGAGCCCACCCCATCCATCTTTCCCAAGCCTCCCGAGAAGGGGAACACATGAGCCCCATGCATCTACAGAGGATGCTTGCCTGTGCCCCGATTGATCGCCTCACCAACGCGAGCAAAGAAAAAACATCCGGCTGCTTTGAAGCTGTCAGGAGCACACAGGCTTTTTGTCCAGCTCTTCCCCTGCACCCATAAATAAAAGTGACAGCAACTTTATTTAGGACTTCTTCCAGTTAAGAGGGGATGGGGGAAAAGTGAAAAAAAAAAAAAAGAAATAAATGAAATGGTAGCTCAGCACAGGCACAGGGGAAGGATCCTGGAGGCACAGCTCAGGCTGTGCCACAGCAGCAGCCTGGGCTGGCATCAGCCCTCGCACTCCCGGAACCAACACCTCCTCATCCCCATCTGCACACCCTTCTCCTCCACCTCCTCAATCCCATCTGCACACCCTTCTCCTCCAGCCTTCCAAGGAAAGAAACCCTATCCCACATGCCCTTGTCTCTGGCTGTCCATCACCTCTCAGTGGCAGCCAAGAGGCCCAAGTGGCTGGAGGGAGTCAGAGGGAGAAAAACTGTTACTGTGTCTCCTTTCCTCCTGAAAGTGATTTCAAAACCCCAAATAATTCAAAGGAGAAAGTGACCTGCTCCCTGCACACGCAAAGCTTACACAGCAACAGCCCCAAAACACAGCTCAGCCCTATGCAGCTGGCCAGCATGGCTGAGCAGTGAGTGCAGCACCTCCACCAGCATCCAGTACCATGGGAGGTCTTGGCTCTTTTGGCTATAACCTCCGAGGAGTCTTTTGCAACTAAGGAAAGATCTAATTTCTATAACAAGCATGGAAAGAGACTCAAAAAAACAAGAGAGGAGGGGAAGGCTGCTCCATGAGAGGGCTGAGCACCCAACTTTGTTGGACCCAGGCAATGCCCTAGCATGGGGGAGCACAGCCAGGCTTTGACCATCCCAGGCTTGGTCACTGCCAGCTCCCTACAGTGTGTCCCAGCAGTGCAGCACCTCTGGCATTGAAAGGGTATTGCAACACATTGGAAACACGGGCTTTGTTTTCACTACTGCTGAGCTGGAGCTATGCCACAGGCAGGAATCCACTCCCCAACAGGGGCTGCAGGGCTCCCATCATCTGCACCATGCCTAAGAGTGAGACTGGAGTCACATCGTGCACCTTCACACACACAGAAACACACCAGAGCATGCATGTAGGAGGAGACACACCATCCCTGGGGATGGGCACCCACCCCTTCCAGAGAGGTCTAGGGTGGAAGCTGTGTGTAGCCCCCTGGGAAAGAGAGGCTGCAGGTGACCTCATGGGTTGCTTCCAACACTGCCCTCTCCGCTGCCGTGAGTCAGAGATTAACGACAGGCCATTTGTCAGCACTGGTGGCATCATTGCCAATCTCATTTCTGAGCAGACATCTGACCTTGCTTACATCCTCGAGACCCGTGTTACCGCACGGCTCAGGCAGCCTCCTGACAGCTCCCTGGGGACACAACGCAGGGCTGTGACACAGCCTGATCCTGACTCAGGATGCACCAGACAAACCTTTCAGCTGCAGGATGAGTGGTGTCTGTTCACAGGCTTGTCTCACCGCCCTACCCGTCTCCCAAGCACAGGCCTCGCTTGCTCAGCACTGGATTAGGTTACGCAGAAAGGAGACCAGCCCCAAAGAGGAGGGCTCAAGTAAAGCCATCCTTGCTTAAATCTAATAAGTAAAAAAGAAAAAAAAAAGCAAAAGCAAAAAAAAAAAGCAAAAGAAAAAAAAAAAAAGCACCCCGTGTCCCAGCCCCATGCTCTTCAGACAGCTGAAGGGTTCAATGTGCAGTACCAACTGCAGCACTCAGACCTTCTCCATAGAGCCAACCATGAAGCAGGCTTAATTTTAACCCAAATCTCACCCAGTGAGGTGTCCAGATAAAATCCAGACACATATCCACCCTGCATTTCTAGGCAGAGCTTGTATACCTGTATCCTGCAGAGGAGATGAGCTATGTGACAGGGTCCAGCAACGCTCTGCCCCAAACCAGACTGTGTGGTCATCATACAAGTCTACTAAGCAACTGTCACTTGGACACCACACACTACTCTGGTCCTCACAACTCAGAAACTGAGACTGCAAGAGGTCCAGGAGAAGGGGCACAAAACACCAAGACTTATCAGTTTGGGAAGAGGGGAAAGAAGGAGGAGGAGACAGGACCTCAGGCTAGACCAACTGTGTTGGCCAAACCATGATGTCCACACAGCTCCTTGCTAAATAGCAGGAAACAAATGGTTTCAAGAGAAGCTGGGAAAATTAAAGGAGAACAGGTATTCTGACAAATACCGGTCCTGATGCAAGTTTAGCCCCAACACAACCCCCAGACTTAGCCAGATGCTGGGAGGACTGCATCTCCACTGGGAAGGACAAGACACCTGGCAGGACAGCTCTTCATCTGCACTAAGTCAAGCCAGTCCTGGCTCCTGTGCTTCTCACAAGAAGGAATTAAAATTATGTGAGACTGGGAGAAGACACACTCAGTTAAGATGAAGAAATCAGTGCCATTAAACATAATTAGAATAATACTCCCAGAAAGCTTCATAAAAGGAGATACCATACGATTGAATGCTCTCCAGACCCTCATTTTACAGAGACCCAGAACACCAACTCAGACTTTCTTTTAACAGCCAACTCTCACAACTATGGGAAGGTTTTCTGATTTTGTTTTATGGTGGGTTTTGTGTTTGTTTTTCTTCCTGAGGAGTTTTTTGTGTTTGCAATTGAAACTACAATTCTTTCAGTTCCCAGGGGAAAAAAAAAAAAAAAAATCGTTTTTCATTAAGCTGAAGCAAATGGCATTTTTGCTTGTCAAAAAGAGTTGACAAAACTCTGACAGACCTGACTAGACATATAAATAAAAGATTTAAAACCTTCTGCTTCAGAGCTTAAGGAAAACCTGCTGCCAGTCCCACACCAGGACAAGCTCTCTCCTACGGGTCATGCTGCCCAGGGGCTGCCAGCACTATCCTGGAGCTGATGCCAGGAGGGAGGGCAGGCACCAGACACACTAGCCTGTTCATTCAAGTACAAAAATCAACAGCCTGTGTTATCCCTCTGCAGGCTGCTGTCTCTGAGGCTGGATCAGGCTGCCCCTGGCTCAACAAGCAAAAAGTCAGCTCTAGTGACAGAGAAGTGAGCGGCATTGATCCCCTCCCTCTCTTGCCACCATCCGTATCCAATAATGACATTGGCTGAGAAGCACTGGATGCTTTATTTCCTCAGCCACCCAAGCTGTGCACCAGCAGCCATCAGGTGCATCCGTCGTGTCAGCGACACAGCCTCAGACACTGTGACAAGACACAAAGCAATGTCAAAGCCCATTTCAAAATCCCTCCATCCTATTTCAGCTGGAGAGGCTTATCTGCATGGATTTATACTGTTTGCCCCAATATTTAGCTACTGAGCTGACTAATCTGTGTGCAAGAAAAACCCCAGTGGCTCAGTGGCTGAGCAATCTACATCATTCATCATTTAGATTAGCTATTGTCTTAATCCTCTTTAAACTACTGTATAATACATAAGGGAAAGGAGGTCCTATATGCTTGCAATATGCAGAAAAAAATCCAGGCTGAAGCTCAGAAACTTAGAAGCTAGAATGACAGATCCTACCAAGCCACAGAACAAAAAGGAAACCTGTTGCACACTCCCTGACAGCTGGTTTGACTTCCTGCTCTCTCCACCCCAGCAGCCTTTAATTATTTCCTAGCCAGCTTCCTAAAGCAACTTGTAGCCTCTCCACTCATCACAACCCCATTACGGAGACCCCAAGCTATGCCAGCCCATGCAGTATGATCTTGCTAAAGCTGCTGCCCCAAGGACAAGTACCTCTGCGCCACAGAAGCTGGAACATACCCAGCCAGCATCAGCCACATCTGTGCTGCTCTTGGAAAGTAAACAGCTCTGCCCAGCCCAGCTTTGGGCCCTGCCTTGCAATCAGGCAGGCTCAGGCCAAGGACTGAAGTTCGCTTTGCCACCCCGGATCACGCCGTGCATCGCTGCAGCACCCGGCAGGAGGGTGAACAAAGAACATGTTCCTTTATGGAAATAGAAGGAGTTTGGGGTGTGTGTGTGTGTGTGTACGCGCAACAAGGCAGTAAAAAATGAGGCTTTAGTTCGTTGCCTGCCAGAGCTGAGGGAGCTAATAAACAGACAGATGAGAGCTAAATTGTCTTCTGAACCTCTGTATCAGTATTCACATTACAGAGGCTGCTTCCAGCAATTCCAGCATATTAATAATAAATGCTACATAATTACAGCAGACTTGCTTTTGTCCTCTCTTCCTGTTTTCTGTCAATGTCTGCTTAACCCTGTGCAGCCCGCAGCTGGCTCCCCACTCACACCAGCCCCTCCACGGGCAGTACAGCCCCAGCAGCACTGACAGGTGCCTCTCGCTGCTGGACGTGATACACCACCAGGAGGTGAAGGAAAGCTCAAGTGCTGATTCCAGTCTGCAGCGATCACCTTCTGCCTGTCAAAGTGGTGACAATGTTGCTGCAGGGCATGAAAATAGAGCATTTGGGGTCTCGGAGGTAGCCCCAGGCTGGGATGGTTTAGGGACTGTGAGAACACCATCTCCAAAGCACAGAAGAGCACTGAGTCACTGACAGCTTCTTAACACCAAACAGGGTTTATGGCTTCTCCTGGTTTCCATCTCCTCTGGATCTGCAGCTAGAGCCACCTTCCCTGCAGAGATGCTTTTTGGGGTGTCTCTGCCTCAGCCCATTGGGAGCCCTTCTGCTGCACCCACAGTCACAGGGATGCCAGTGGCCACAGATTCCCAGAATGCACAGAACCAGTAGCATTGCACACTGTTGGGAACTGGCAGCAGGCTCTGGGGCAATCCCAGAAGGAAGCAACTATGGAAAGGGATAGGTTCCAAGCCTGGCACCCACATAAGGTAGAAAAAAGTTTTTTGTGTCATTGAGCTCCCAAACAAAACACCTCTAGCTTGCAGCTGCCTCCCCATGCTCCCATCTTGCTCTCTGCAGTGCCAGGGGACCCCTCACCCAGCCTCTCCTCCCAAGCATCTTTCTTCCTAGACAAGATGTACTGAAACACTGTGACCTGGCTTATTATTTCATAAGCTAATTCAAAAGAGAGTTAAAGACCCTCTGGCACTTCTTCCCTGAATTTAGAAATGTTTCATCCAATCTAGCTGCAAACTGACCTCTGGAGCTTGTGTTACTTCCCACAGGACTGTCTTGGTGAGCATTTCTCCCTCAGTTGAAAACTAAGAGCATAAAAACTCTGAAGAAAGGTCCACATTAACAGTGCAATAACTGTTGATAGCAGAGCACAGGTTTAATTTGCACCTTTCAGCCTAGCTCTCTCTTTTCCCAGCCTTGCAGGGAGGCTGCAATGCCCCCTAACATGGCTTCAATAATAGAAGAGAACAAATACCTCAAATAGGATTTCTGAGAGAAGAAACCAACATGCAAACAAAGCATGCCTGCCTTCCAGTGCAAATTAACTCAGCTTTTGCCCCAAGTATAGACCTTTCCAGACATGAGCTCCATTGAATGGCAAATGAATGCCAAGCAACTTAGATGCAAATCTCTTCCTGCACAGAGAGCACCAAATGCTAAGGGAACACTTGGCTTGAACAGCTAAGAATTGAGAAGCCTTGAAATAGAAAAAAAACCACAAACCAACCAACAACTCAAACCCAGCTACATCACTCACACAGTGCAGACAAGGCTGGAGTGACCTAAGACCAGCTGTCCCTAAGACACGTGTCCCACACAACCTGGGACATGCACAGTATCCTCCAGCACTGGCATTCAGCCACTGCTCTCTGACAGTTCCCACAATTGCACATATCCACTTTGTGTTTTCTGTGCTGTCTCCTTGCAAGGTGAAGCCTTGAAGTATTTTCTCCCTCTACATGTCATGGTCACATTTTTCAGTTCTCTAGAAAATGAAGCAGCAACCAGTGGCTCAGGAAAAAAAGGTTAAGAAAAAGAACAACAGTTCTTCTCTGTCCTACAACAACCAGTAGAGGTGCTGAGAAAAGTGAGAGGTACAGACCATGCAGGTGATGGGAGGAATGCAAAGGGCAGGAGTCCTCTGGACCATTCACATGGAGTGGGCATGCTAGAGGACAATGGAGCAGAATGGAGAGTAGGGAAAAAAAAAAAAAAAAAGTGGCATCATCATCACATCTTCCTTGCAGAGTGGCATGAGGCAGCCTACTTCAAGAGCAGCATTGCTAAGAGATAGCCTTGGGGTATGAGGAAGCCCAAGTTCATCCCTGATGGTTGGTGCTGGGCTAGTC